>NC_063199.1:3616379-3738879 GCF_017589495.1 Alosa alosa
CTATTGCTACTTTGTTCTCTAGAATATAAGCCAAAATTTAGGCTCTAGTCGAGCAAAAGTGCCCTGCACCATGTGTATGCTGTACCTATGGAGAACTTTAAAGTAATTGTAATAATAATAATACTAATAATAGTAATATAATATAATAATAATAATAGGGCGGTGGTAGTGTAGTGGGTAAGGAGCTGGGCTAGCGTGCAGTAGCCTGTAGGGCGGTGGTAGTGTAGTGGTTAAGGAGCTGGGCTAGCGTGCAGTAGCCTGTAGGGTGGTGGTAGTGTAGTGGTTAAGGAGCTGGGCTGGCGTGCAGTAGCCCCGGTTCAATTCCCAGCTTCCACCGTTGTGCCCTTGAGCAAGGCACTTAACCCCAAGTTGCTCCAGGGACAATGTGATCCCTTGTAATATAGCTGACATATGTAAGTCACTTTGGTCAAGAAATGTCTGCTAAATGTAATGTAATGTAAATGTAATAATGAGTTGGAATTACAAGGACAATATATTGCCTTTAATTTATTAAGGCATTATTTAGGGCCCCTGTTATTTATTTTAAATGTGAATTCAAATATAGGCAGTGAAATCTACTGCGAAGCCTGAAAATTTAAGTATGGAATTTTGAAATGGGAAAATATAACCTTGTCAAAGATGTTGATGGGTTTATTTATTTATTTACTTATTTAAATAGTTGTCTGTATTTGTTGCTTTTTCTGATTGCATGATGGACCATCCAATTTCCTCTGCCTCACTATGGGTGTGCTCAAGATGGACTTAGGTCTGTCTGCAGCTGACTTACTGTCTGACGTGATCTGCCAGTGTCAGCTGAGGAGTTTGAAAAGACAGTAAACAAGCCCGGACAACTTTTTCCTTCCGCTGGTAGTCTATACATCATGTGACTCACGTCTATTTGTCTCTGCTCTGTACATCAGATTGAACTTCTCATGCAGAGCTGGCCTTGATCTTCTGAACACATCTAGTTGAGCCTGAAGAGCAGTGTAAACACATTTCACTCACTGTATTGAGTTAAGGTAGTTACCGTTGGTGAAATATTACTTGTTTAATGACAAGGGACTAAGTCTAAATTGTGCGCTTGTGTTAGTGAATAATAAAGAAATTCACAAACTAGGATGACACTTGTTTCTGCAGGTGCACATTGGTGATCTTTAAAGATAAGTTGATAACCACATTAACCCACAAACTGGTTGCCTAGGTTTCCTCACCTCATTTTGCTCACATTGGTTTCCCTGATTTAGGAAAGATGCATGGGTTGCTCATCATAACTACTGTAATGTTGACATAAATATACAAAGAAATACATAGAAGATCAATGTTACTGTAATATACAAGTATGCATAAATGTCAAGTAAATATACTAGATTGATGTAAGCTGTCTAAAGTGAATTGATTGGTATTATCATGTGTGCTCCAGCTACAGTCCTCTTTCAAGATGAGGATACAAGCTCAGTTTTCTCAGTCTGGCTTTCAGGCAGCTGCAATGTGCCCCGGACCCTAACACTGGATGACCTCTATAAAGCAAATCAGGAATGCCTTGAGGGAAATTCTTCAAATTTAACTCAAATTTTCACATTGGATTTAATGATTCACTAATTCGATTTTAGTAGTCTAAGATCAAAAATGAAGGTCACTGTGACCTCATATATGTCCCATTCTCAGGAATACTGAATCTCAAGGACACTGAGGATAAATCACAATCTCATCCTTAAGGTCCTGAACACACTTAACTGACATCCATCAAGTTTGCAAGGTTGTAGAATAGGGGTCGCCAACCCATCAGCCACCAAATTCCTGCATGTTCGCCAACGACGGGCCGAAATTTCAGCGCGTCGGGTATAGCGCATGATTTATTCAAGTCCCGCAACTCTAGCCATCATAATGCGAGAAATTCCTGCTCACATTTTACAGCGCTGTCTGATAGCATTCATCTAATGATGGAGCGTCGTGAATGCGGGACCGGACGGAACTTCTGACCTGAATCGAACTTAACTCCATGCAGAGACACACGCGCAGAGAACCACTTTGCAGGTGCGCTCACCAGGAAAGGAAAACGAAAGTTTAGCCATCAACTGTCAAGAATTTTGCAAACAGAAGGATTACACAGAGTGGCCATGAGACGCGAGGGAACATGTGTTCTCCATTTGAGAAACGTAATCGATTGCGGACGTGCACAGACAGCTACAGAGTGACACGGAGCGCGTGTTTATTAACACTGACCGATTTGGTGTGTATGTTCTAGGCTACTTTCACTTTCTAGAGTGCGCATTCATTACGTGAAAGATTCTTCATACCAAACCAGCGATCAAACATTATCAAATTTATAATGATGTGTTGTCACAAATACTTAATCCAATTAGAAAATCAAAACCAAAATAATGTAAGTAAAGACTATGCTATGTTAAGTGTTGTTCTCTCATTGACGCCTGTACAGTAGCCTATAGGCCTATGGACAATGCGATTTCGGTTTGTAAAATGTATATCATCCTTGTGTAACCCAGACTAAAACGTACAGAGGCACGGATTACGGATTAAATTCAAAGTAGTTTTGGCTTTAGTTCTCTTTTGACGCTTCAAGGTCAAACAAGGTTGACATGGTAAACCAATGGTCACCAACCTTCTTGAGCCCAAGACCCCATAACCGGGTGGCCCTGTAGGCCTACCTAGTGTCTGCTAAAACTAGCTTGGATGATGATGCCAATCTCTTCACACAGCACTGACGCACCTCGAACACAAAGCACAAGGATGCTCGTCTGCACTCGTCTGCAGGTGCACTGCCTGAGACTGATGAGGGAAAATTAACTAATTAAAAACTTCCAGGCAGTCAGCGCTTTAATCTAATCAAACACGCAAAATGAGCCATTTATCATGTCGCACAATAGCAGACATGTCTGCTAGCAATTCCAGAGCAATATAAACACGCAAAATGAGCCATTTATCATGTCGCACAATAGCAGACATGTCTGCTAGCAATTCCAGAGCAATATCTATTCTATTCTAAGATTGTGAGAAACATTTCTGTGGGGAATTTGGAGCATGTAACAATGGAGATTGAGAAACTCCAAGATTCTAGATTGACAAAACAACATACAGGGCAGAATGGAGAGTTTGTTTTTTGAGTTTAAAGAGTTGAAAGTCATCAAACTAGGCCTATAGGCTAAATTTTAGAGGTAGCCTTCGCGGCTTTTGACAGGATATGGTCAGCCTAATCAAGCAAGTCATAAATGAGTTAGGTTGTAGACAATCAGTAAAGGGTTTTTTCCCGAGCTCACAAGTGTTTTGGAGAAGGACCTGCTAAATAGTGACTTCTTCCACTGGATCTCCAGACATTAGTTGATTGTAGCGGTTTCTTATAGAAGTCAGTGGTTCTTATGGATTTGGGACCCACAATTTCCCGTGTTCATTATTCGCGACCCATTAGGCCTATATTTTATATCCAACGGAGGCTACGGTGATCTACCAGCAGGCCGGCGGAACGCAACCCTGCGTTCCCTGCCCTGGGCAAGAATATGTCGCCCCCATGTTTCAATACTGTGTGTCATTTTGTGTCTTACCTCAGAGAAACCGCTGGCTGTAGGGTACAGACGGGGCTGGGCTAAAAAAAATTGTGTGGCGCAGCTTACATTGTAACTTTCCAGCGATACTGGACCGCATGGAATGGAAAAATAATAGCCTAAAATATTGCGCAACAATTATGACCGGGCCTCATAAAATACGGTAGCCTACAATTAAACAATTAGTCTTTTTAACATAAACATTATTACAGGCTATTATGCAGAAATCAGGCTACCTATTGAATATGTCGCTGGTGTGCATTTTAAATGTGAAGGTAGGAACGCACTTTGTGAGTGTCGCTGTCTCCTATTACCCCAATATTGGACCGTCTTGTTGTGGGGAAACGAAAGCTCAGGGCTTCCACAGATTCGGTGACGTGGTGAGATGCCGGTTTTTTTTACCTTATTACATCGTCGCCCCCTCTGCTACCTTCCACTGCTAACAACCTTTGAATTGTAATTGAGGCTGAAGATCAGCATCCTCGTCAAACGCAGGAGAAAAGGTATTGGAACAACATTCCAAACTTTGCCTGCGCATGCACATTTTCTGTATTCTGCACCTAGGCTTTGAACATCTTATTCATGATTGTTATTGAACCGATATAACTTAAAAAATATTTAGCCTACTGCTCCGTCTGTGGCATTAATCGACAATATGTGTCACTAGCTCGCCACAGCGCGGGGGCCTGGTGGTTTGGTGTCCTGGGCAATATCCCATGCCTTCCACGGGCCAGGTTACAAGGTAAGACACGCAAAGTTCTAATGTCACCTTTCAAAGTAGCCTACTCGACATGTTGTCTTTGACAGGGGTGCTTAGTTTCATGTGGTATTTTGGTTTTGATGGTGTCATGCTCTTGTGTGCCAGCACTGCGCACCACACACTGGGGGCCTTTTTATGGCTAGGCTATTCCATAGTCAGGATGTTATGGACAATATGGTTATCAGGCGGTCTGAGCATAACCACTTAGTATCCCCTTCTAATGGCCAACTATCTGAATGTTCATGGCAATAACAATGCCGACAATACCAGCCCAGCTGACTTTCGGAAAGAAACGGGTCTATTGGATGACGGACGGCTGATAAGGATAACTTTTAGGATACTACTGTGTTTTCCGTTGGGATTTCCCCTCCTGTGATGTCATATAGCTTGAGTCAGCATATGGTGTTTTTTTTTTTATCCTTTGGGGGGGGCTCTACAATAACTTCCCCCAAAACTCAGGGGTTGTTTGGGGAAGGTTGCGTAGCTAGACTTTATTTTGACAAATGATTATAAAATAGGATTTAGTTATCTGCGGGAATTCAACGAATAGAGGTGGCTCTCTACCGTAATTAGGCTACGTCTCCGATTAAAACCATTAATCGACTTGAGTTGGACTTCGGCGCCTGTTAATTTAAATGCATGTGTGTGTCTGGAAAGGTTCATTGCGCTTTAGCAAGGAAATAGCGGGAATTAGGAATGGGGGTGGAGGTCAAATGCATCTTGAGCCCACTAGCTTACCGCCTGTTGCAAAATGGGAAGACGATTTTTCTTGACTATGTTCGTCTCAGAAGTATATAAGTATTCTTATCATTCTTGTTCACCTCTGAAACCGCGGTAGGAGGATGGAGTGCAACTAGTAATGGTTTATGGGGGCGTTGCGGCGGGACAGCTTGCCGCAGAGGGGATGAGTGAGTCCAGTGGGAAGTTACTTGATCTGATGGTGGTGTGTGCATCACATTTTGTGGTCCCTGACTGTAGAATAATAACCCTGCCTAAGCATAAGTGCAGTGAATACTGGTAGTTACTTATAGATTAGATTGACAGTTTAGTAGGACCAATTGTTGCGGTAGCCTATGTTGCACATATAATAGAATTGTTTTGCTATGGTTCAGCTGTCTGCCTGTTTAAATGTGCCCACAGTCTACACGATACTAGTAAGTTTTCCTATAGTAAGTGTAGATTTTGACATAGTAAGGTAACTAGATTATCCCTGAAATTAATAATGAATGTGACCGAAAGTGAAAGTAAATCGTCAGTTCATATTAAACCACAGCGCAACCTGTATGCGTATGTACTAGCCGACCTTTTCGCGTCATGTGCCGATAAAGTTGTCTCGGGTCTAGTTCTAGTCTAGCGGTTGGGTGGTTTTAGCGCTTATTCTTTCAGCATTAAGTGGTTTTGTTACGTTTGTTACAGAGGTGGAGTTGGGAATTTCCAACCCTTCAGGAATCTTTGACAGAAGAGCTAGCATACATGTAATGTGACGACCAAGCATGCCTCAGACACGTTGCTGCTGAAGATCTAACCCAAATCGCCGAACTCTTTGGTTTAAACAGTCGCCTTAAGGATGTATTTCTGAATGATATTTCACTGTCGGGTATGTATGTGTTGCTATTTTCCCCCCTTCTAAGTTAAGTTTCATGTCGTTGTCAGATTGAGTGCTCTGGTCTTTTGCGCAACTAGGCACGTCGCTGGCTATTTACCAGACACATTTATTCACTGAGGTCATAGATTTAACTATGCAACTATGGTCTTATGGAGAGACATCGATGCGTAATCAGTGGCAGATCCAGTAGCAGTTGGTAACTTGTAGTAGTTCGGACCCAACATGAGATGTAAGGCGAGAGTAGACCCCTAAATAATATCTCGTAAGGGAACATGACTTGTTGAATATTGAGAGCCGACTCGAGATGCTGAAGAGTCTGTGCCCTCAGATGTAGTTGATTTGATTATTAAATGCATAAGGTATGCATGTTTATGTGTGGATACAAACGGATGCAAACAACTCTTTAAAAAAGGAAACTAAAGATACAGCTGATAAAAAAAGAAGCTACAGTGCAGTGACCAACTCTGTCATCTTGCTATTTAGCTTATCTTGTTGAGTTCTCAACCAATCAGTTTTCAGAGGTGAGAGAAGAGGAAGGAAAAGAGAGACGGAAGGAAGTGTTGCTTCCCACGTAGCCACTTGTGTGGCCATCAAAGTGATCTCTGGTACTCCTCTCCATCAGTGTCTGCAGAGGCTGCAGGGAAGAGAGAGGAGGCAAACTGTTGCGCTGAAAGGGAACAAGCAGTCCCCAGCATCCCCAAGGACAACCTGCTGAGAGAAGAACATCACTGGAAGTATGGCCCGGTCAGGAGCATGGATCCTTGGCTGGTTGTTTGGTAAGAAAACCTCTATCTGTGTGTTTTTGTGCGTGTGTGTGTGAGAGAGAGAAAAAGAGGGAGAGGAAGAGAGATAGAGAAAGAGAGAGGGAGCAGTGAGGGATTAATGTATCATGTGAGGAGGAGGACATGGATTGGAGCAGGCATTGTTGAGCATGTCCGATTGACCTTAGACATTTTGGTGTGGGAATCCTGGCCTGGTGTCAGTGTGTGACTTGGTCTCTGACTGGGAAGAAGTTTGAGCAAACGCCTATCCTTGTGTGTGTGTGTGTGTGTGTGTGTGTGTGTGTGTGTGTGTGTGTGTGTGTCTCCCTGTGTGTGTAGGAGTTAATGATGATTTATTTCTCTGTTTACTGACAGATTTCAAGATAGTAGACTTAGAAAGTCATGTCATAGCATTATGCCACAAAAATGTGACTGCAAATTCTAAAGAGGTGGTTGGTCTACTGGCCTCTATTGCCATAAAAACACTAAGGATAAATAGCTAACTTGACATACAGCAAACAGAGTAGCTCAAAATAAGGATTTTTCAAAGGAAGCAAGAGGGGTGCAGTGACCGATAGCTCAAACAACGACAGAGGATGAGCAGAGGATAAACATCTACTGCAGATTTCAGGGAGGGAAGAAACGAAAGTAAGTACAGACTGTGAAGAACACTGAGCACGTATGTTTGGGTTTTGGTCTTAGTGAAAAACACAGCGGTTAAACACCTTTCTGTGGCCCGCCTAACCACTTCCTGAGCATTAACACAGATTCTACGCCAGAGATGGCCAGCAGACGGAAAACGATAGGAGATGCGTCAAAGGAGAGAGAGAGACACAGATACAGAGAGAGAGAGAGATGCTGAAAAATAACGAGGGGAAGCACAGAGGGTGAGAGGGTGAATGATGGGGGAGTTGCACGGGGGTGTTGTGGCCCAACCGTCTCGCCTGGCCTCGGCAAAGTGTGGTGGTCGGTCTCGGCCACTTTGCTGATCTTCGTTTTCTCCCTCCTCCTCCAGACCACTGGGGCCAACCACATGCATGGCACTGTGCAGGACAGTGACAGTTGACTGCCCCTTCTGCCTGTCTCTCTCTCTCTCTCTCTCTCTCTCTCTCTCTCTTGCTCTCTCTCACTCTTTGCTGTATTGTCACAAGCACTTGTCGTGACAAAAAAGAATGGGAAAAAGAAAAGGGAAAAATGGGAAAGAGCAATCAGATGAAAATAGATGCCGCCACTTAAACGCTTGTCGGTCAGAGCCAATGCTCCCGGGGTCAGTCTTTGTCTTTCCCATGCAGCGTGCCCACTTAACAAGACCATTTTGTTGAGCTGTTCCTGACCACGTTGTGCAGTGCCTGTCTCTCACTTCTCAACCACATGTGCGATTTCAGTAGAGGATCTGGAGGGAAGTTATGTTGTTCTGTGGCTTTCATGGGTAGAAGGTGTTTATTCAATATTTATTTCAGGTCCATTTTCTCTTTGCGGGCACCCCAGGAACGTTTGGTTAGTGTAAAAACACACTAGGCGAATGCAGGCATGTCCAGACATTTTTGCCATGGCACACTGTACCACTCTGCTGTACCTTGTTTTAGTGCGGTTTCACTTGATGCTGTTTTGTAATGGGATTTCGTATTGCTAAACATGGTTTGTGTCATGTTATTTAGCTGTTGTAGTTGGACATAGACAGTATATAAAACATTTACATACAATGATAATGTCAAAACCTTCTGGATCTTGAATCACCATAACAGTGTTTCTGTTTCACTTGAGCCAGTGCCAGAAATACCAGATATCTTGCCAGGGAATGAATTAATTTTCCTTTCAGCCCTGGTCATAGAATGCTTTTGAGTCCTTAAGGCAGTCTTCACTTTGTGATTGCTGACACAGATGTAGGGGGGTCAAGAAAGGGAAATGGTCTCTGGGACCCAGGCATCGTAACGTTTAAAAGGATCAGTCTGTTCTAACCCTGCAGATAACCTCCTTCCTCCCCACCTGACAGCTAGTTTTCTATGTGCTCCAGAGGCTCAAATTAGGGGTGGGCTGCATTGCTTGCTAAGTCTAGCGCTCAGCGGCTGACATGCTTGCATTTGTGCAAGAAATGCTAAAACTACTTATAGAACCGCTAAATGCAGTAGCAACTTTAATAACTGTACCTTTCTGTTCTCTGCAGGTCTGGTTTTGACACAGTCTGTGTCAACAACGGAGATACTATGCGGTGCTGTGAAAGTGGTGAATGACAGCCTCGTTTTAAAACAAAGAGTACACTTCATGGTAAGTAAAAATTATGTTTAATTCCGTTTCTCTTCCTGCTGAATAGAGTTTTATTTAATATATTGATTTATTGATGCACCTGGCACATTGCAGTCAAACATGCATACAGCAGCAGCAGCAACAACAACAGCAACAGTACTGTCCAGTACTGGCAACAGATTAGGGTTCAATTGATGTGCACAATGCAGAATTTAGCGTACACTAACAGTAGTAAGATGGCAAAGGCCTTGAGAATAGACAGATGAAGCACTTTATCGTGTGAAGCACATAAGCATGTGAGAAATGGATGGCCAGAGCGTGTCAGGAAGTGGTGGATGGAGTTGAATGGGTTATGACTTGTAGAGTTGGGTTGAGTGGGAGGGCATTTTTTGCTGTTGCAAGTACTTTATTTTTATGTATGAGTGACAACTAAGGACTAACCATGAATCCTCTACTTTCAGAGGCACAACATGCCCATTAATTTTACCATTAAAGTCCATTATGAAGAGATCTTCAAGCTGAGGAATGTCAGCAGACTGGTGAGTCTGTTTTGCTGACCCAAATATTTTGTTGACTCACTCTTCCGTCTTCAAAAGCAATATCCTCAACCTCTCCCCCTTTCACTCCCTCTCTCTCTCTTTCTAACTCTCTCACCCTCCCTCTCTCAGGTTTCTTTATTTAACACAATCATTTTCTGTACAGTTGTCACTCATTTCACTACAGTCCTCTTTTCTTACTTTCTTTATAATGCCTCATGTTTTGCATTGGCACAGAGGAGGAACTTACAGGACCAAGGCCTGCTAGATATAGACCTGCAGGAGACGTGGCTCAGGGTAAACCTGGGGGTTCTGAAGAAGATCAGGAGTGTTCTGCCCAGGAATCATCCCTCCTACAACTACACGGTTGGGCTGGAGGAACTCTTCCACAAAGTGGGGGTGATCGTACAAGAGTTATACGACCAGGTCAGACATCTTCTTAATCACCCCGCATGCTCCGCGACCTCAGACACGACTCACCTCTCACTCACCCTCCTGCGCTGCTTCCAGCTCCTAACCCCCAGTGACTCACGTCTACCACAGGGGTCTAAGTCACCTTACAGTGTCAAAGCTGATGTCTGTCTTAGTTACTGTAATGGTTGTTATGGAAGATGTGGTTGATATTAAGGAAAAGGTTATGTTGTGAACTTATTAACATGATAGCAGTGCTTTCCATTTGACTCCACATATCCCTGACCTTTAATGAAGTCTGAAGGTATGTGTGTGTGTGTGTGTGTTTGTGAATTCTAAGTGTTTTTTATTCTTTCTCCCTTCAGAGGGAACCACCAGAACGAATACAAAACATCTGGGAAGCTTTAGCGAGCCCCTTGGGAAAGCAGAGGACGGAGGCCACACCGAAATCCCTGCTGGACAACTGTTACCACACAATGATGTGTGTCTTCCAAAGTTGCTTCCCTTCTGTAGACTGTGAGTGTCAGTAATTACCATTGTACCACTTTACAACACAACATACTTTTCTAATGACACACAAGTGTAGAATAAGATTTTCACAAAACCCACTGAAACCATTGTTTCAGGTTTTATAAGTGGTAATTGGTGCATTTATGTGGCCCTGCGTACTTGTTATATTAATACACTTTATAAAGTTCTCTAGGGTTAGAGACAGTAAGTAGTCTTAGGATTATAGGGGACAGAGATTACTAGCGAGAGAAATGCTAAAAAATATTATTGATTAATTATGCAATAAACACTGTAATAAGGCCACTAAAAGTATAAGAGTAATGGCGCACTGTCAGACACTGTCTGTCAAGCACTGTGAAGTCTTGTTTGTTCTTTTGGTGCCTCGCAAGGATATTTTTCTAAGCACTGGGCATTTAGAAAAAAAGATAGAAAACAGGTTTGACAGGCGTGTTTGAATGCATGTGTATCCTTTTGTGAATGATGTGAGGCACACCATGAGGGGGAGGATAAATACACACAGAGGCTTATTTACTTGCTGATAAGAGTAATGGGCTGGAGGAGAATGTAAAAGCCAGCAATCAAGTCAGGGTATGCTGACCTAGTCTATGTCCTTCTCATCCATCTCCAAAATGACATGCCTAAGGCTAGGCCTGTCTGAGCCAGTGCACTCAGATGATACAGAAGCTTGTGAGTCCCTCTGTAAATACTCGGTAGATTTCCCCAGTAACCTGCAAGAGGTGGGGTCTGTGTAGTTTCTTCTCTAAAGTGGGAACAGTGTCAACCGAGGGCCAACCCTAAAAAGAAGCAGGCCGTGGCAAGCCCTGTTGGTCGGTGGAGGTTGTAGGTTTGCCAGTGCAGTGCAGATTCAAGCTAGGACAGGGCTCACCACGCATCACATGCTCAAGTGCATCACAAAACATGTGTCTAAGCTTAGCCTGGGAGAGCCCAGAGGAACCTGTTAGCAAATTTGAATTTGCTCTGCAGGTCCCTCCGGAGACCGTCACAATTTGCGAATCACCAAAAACCCAGGAACCTATCAGAACCGCTTATCCAGTATGGGGCAGGCTTTATAGACCCCTTCAATGTTTGTAAACATCCATTTGCAAGGTTGGGTGCGCACGCAGCATGGGGTCAGAAAACTGGCGCAGCTAATGGACCGGCATGTTTTTTGTAATCAACGTTTTTTATTGTTTTCCCATGTGAGAAACACAATATACTCGTCACATTTAACAACATGTAACATCACTAAGCACACACTATACAGCAATCTGGGTAAGAAAGTCAGAGAAAGAAATCACAATTAAAACACATACACATAAATGGAAAAAAGGAGAGAGAAAAAAGGTGGGGGGTGTTGGCTGAAATAGAATTAAGCTTGATAATAATGTTAACTAGAGAATGTAATTCCAGGGAATTATGAGTGCATGAAAATGGAAAAATGGCTGCTGAATAAAATATTGTTGAATATTGTTATTGTTAATATATAATCCAAGTAAAAAGATGGAGGTCAGATAGAGAAAAAAGTTTGGTGGGGAGTCATAGTTGATGACAACTGACAGTTGGAATGGCTGAACAGTTAAATAGTTTAGTTTAAATAGTTAAATTTTGAAACAGTTGTGGGCAGAGGAAACAGTTGGCGGAAGTTGTAGTTGATGACAACTGGCAGTTAAAATGGCTGAACAGTTAAATAGTTGGATAGTGAAAATGGTTAGGTTATTTAATAGGGAACTATTGTAGTGAGGACTTTTATTTTGAAACAGTTGTGGGCAGACGAAACAGTTGGCGGGAGTCATAGTTGATGACAACTGACAGTTTGAAAGGCTGAACAGTTAAATAGTTGGATAGTTAAAATGGTTAAATTATTTAAAAAGGAATTATTTTAGTGAGGAGTTTTATTTCGAAACAGTTGTGGGCAGAGGAAACAGTTGACGGGAGTCAACGTTAATGAGAACTGACTGTTGCTAGAGTAGTTATGCTGGTTGCTAGGTTAATGATGTTGGTTGCTAGGTTTTAACTGTGAATGTGGTTGCTAGGGTACTTGAAGTCGTTGCTAGGTTGTTGCTAGGGTGTTCATGGTGGCTACTATCAGAAATAAAGGAGTTACTACAGTGGTTTGCTAGTATAATCATGTTGGTTGCTATGGAAACTGACATAGATGCTTAATTTCAATGGTTGCTAAATTGGTTGCTAGGTAGGTGGTGGTTTAATATAGTAGGCTAGAGGTATAGTTGATAACTGACAGTTGGATTAGTAAAATAAAGTGAACAGTTAAATAGTTGGATAGTTTAAATGGTTAAATTATTTAATATAGAATTATTGTAATGAGGACTTTTATTTTGAAACAGTTGTGGGCAGAGGAAGCAGTTGAACAGGATCTGTAGTCTTAATAGAGCCATATTGTATGCTTAAAGGTCCAGTATGTAGGAAATAATGGAAAATAAACTGTAACCATTCAAAAATGATCACCATATGTTGTCAGAGAGTAAGGAAACACGATGAATTGAAGTAATGGCTTATTTGACAACATCACTCTAACCCGTAAAACCCTGTAAAACCCATGAAAAAAAATGAGTTACGGGGTGGAATCTTTTGGAATTTTCGTTTATGTTTTGAACGATTAATTCTAGAATAGCGTATTAGTAATGGGCTAGCGCGTCCTCCTATTTGGGTTGCCAAATTAGCAAAGGCCAACTGTCAACAGCTATGAACGCCCACGAGAGGCAGGCAAATTTTAATTTCCAAAATTAAAACAAGAAACAAATTAAGTGGACATCGGAGGAGCTTCCTGAGATGGTGACGTCTTCGTCAGACGAAGAATATCAAGTCTGACGCAGAGCTGGCCATATTTCTCCACAACAGCCTAGGCTAAACTTCATCTGCATCGCTAACTTCAGCTAAATATGTTACGTTGGTTAGAGAGGTATTTTTTGTTTTCACTGTTTCCGTAATGTGTAGCTGGGACATGGTTGGAAAAACGTTAAAGCAGCTGCAGGTCAACTAGCTAAGTCTTAATTACATCTGGCAACCCAGAAGAGGCTCGCTTCTGGTAGTCTTGAGAACGTTCACCAGTGTTTTGATTTTGGCCTACAGAACGTTCGGTAACAATCCTACAAATCGCACCTTTAAAGCCTGAGACAGACAGTTGCTGGAGGTGGCCGGAACACTTGGCATAGGATTCTAAGTGCCCTACTGTGATGTCATAATCGCCAATGTTAAGTCTATGGGGAAATTTTAGTAGTTTTTGATTAATAGTTTAAAAAGTATAAAAGTTACAAAGTTGAAAAATACATAGCTGAAGTCACCTAAGTAAGACCTACGCAACGCTGTTTGAATGAAGTTTCTACGTTAAACGGTTGAAGCCGCATTAAACGCACAAAAAGCGTCAGCGGAATAATAATAACATATAATAAGAATAAATCGGATAACAGTAGAGTGCATTTTCATGCACTCTAACTAGAAAATGTAATTTCGAGGAAATTACCAGTGCATGAAAATGCAAAACATACTGTATATTAACATAAAATGCAAAACAAACTTTTATTTGGAAACAGTTGTGGGCAGAGGAAACAGTTGGCAGGAGTCATAGTTGATAACAACTGACAGTTGAAATGGCTGAACAGTTAGTTGAGTAGTTTAAATAGTTAAATTATTTAATAGTGAATTATTGTAGAGAGTACATTTATTTTGAAACAGTTGTGGGCAGAGGAAATAGTTGAACAGGATCTGTAGTCTTAAGAGAGCCAGATTGTATGCTTAAAGCCTGAGACAGAGTATATAGTTTAAGTTAAATGTAGATAGTGTAATGGATGTTGATAGGCAGATTGTTTAATGGATGTTGATGGGACAGTTTAATGGGTGGATGAGTGAATGGTTTGAAGAGTATAAGTATAAGTATATATACTTTTTTGATCCCGTGAGGGAAATTTGGTCTCTGCATTTAACCCAATCGGTGAATTAGTGAAACACAAACAGCACACAGTGAGGTGAAGCACACACTAATCCCGGCGCAGTGAGCTGCCTGCTTCAATGGCGGCGCTCGGGGAGCAGTGAGGGGTTAGGTGCCTTGCTCAAGGGCACTTCAGCCGCGGCCCACTGGTCGGGGCTCGAACCGGCAACCCTCCGGTTACAAGTCCAGAGTGCTAACCAGTGGGCCACGGCTGCCCCAACAAGAGGATGAATAGATAGAAAGTTGGATGGAATGTGCCTTATATCCTTGTAGAATGGAAATACACAGAGAGAGTTGGCCTAGTTGAGCAGAAAGCAGTTGATACAGGTGCAATCAGTTTAACTGGCTTTTTGATGAGGCCTAGTTGAGCAGTTGCTGCCTAGGATTCTAATTGCTTAACGGCCCTATTGTGATGTCATCAGCCCAATGTTAAGTCTATGGGGAATTTTTGAAGTTTAAAAAGTATAAAAGTTACAAAGATGAAAAATAGAAAGCCCAGATGTCCATTTTCATGCACTATAATAAGAATACATCGGATAACAGTAGAGTGCATTTTCATGCACTCTAATAAGAAGAAATCGGATAACAGTAGAGTGCATTTTCATGCACTCTAATTATGGGGCACTAACTAGTCAGTTCAAATTGAATAAAATGCAGGAAATGAGACCAGACCTGATAGAATTTACCCCTACCATCATTCAGTCTTGCAATAAGATGTTCAAATGAGGTTGTGTCTGTCATTAACTTCAGCCAGTCTGTAAAACTAGGCCTGACTTGGCTTTTCCAGTGAATAGACCGGCATGTTGAGCTGTCAAGATATGCACTGTCATTGTCACCTCAGGACCGAAAACCGTACCTTAATAAATTAGTCTTAGCTAATGATGATTGTACTGTATGCCTGATCCTGAGCCGATAACAGAATGGATAGGCGACGTTAGCAAGTGGCCAGAGATTCATTGGCCCGCATATACGGCTGTCTGGTTGACAAGCCCAGTGTGTATACAAGCAGAAAAGTAGTACAAGTAGGCATTTTTCTTGACGTTTCTTTGACGTTTCAGTCAATTTACATACACACACACACAATTCAATGGAATGGAATGCTTTCTGACCCCGATATGCGTGCACATTTTCCTGTGACGAGGACCGGGAAGGGGTCAATATGATGACAGACAGAAGAGTACAGTTAGCAGCGCTGTTCAACACAACCAATGGCTGAGCTGATGGAGCCAGTGTTATATGATAAACGTGTACTTTCTTCAGAATTGAGTAAATAAGTGTATTCTGCAAACTGCAGAAGTGGAAGCACAGTTTAATGTACCAGTTTAAATTTTATTTCACTGGTTGCTGGTTACACAGAAATCAGAAGTAAATGATGGGTCCCCAGATCCATTCCCATGTTTTCCATCCCAACAGTTGAGCCTTGAGAAGCAGTCTTGTGTTAGCCAGACTAGTCTAAGCTCCTGGTGCAGTTTAATCATGGCTGGGAAAATTTGCGTTTCAGTTATATCTTATCCGAGCCTGGCCTGGCGTGTGTGTGTGTGTGTGTGTGTGTGTGTGTGTGTGTGTTGGTTCGGATCCAATAAGTCACACTTCCTGCCTCAGTGAAAGGTTGAAAAGATCACTGTTGTTTTTTTTTTTTTTTTTGTTTTTTTTCCATTCAATCCAGCTTGTTATCTATACATTTTTAATCTAAGGTAAATAGTCCTTAAGTCTTGTGACAGTCTTAAACGTAAAATCTTCAGGAGTCCGTAGTCTATGACTATGCTGGACGGAATGTGTTTGTTTGAAAGTGTCTGTGTGAGATTTGTAATACTCTCTCTTTTTTTTACCTTTCTCAGACTGTCAACGATCTTACTGGAGAAACGAGAAGAAGGCCCAGAACCAAGGACTTACTCAAAACTGAGAGAAACAGGTGGAAGCTCTGAGCCCTTCACTTCTGTAGTCTCACACCTCCTTTTTTCTTTACGGACACAACGACAGGGAGAGCTGGAAACTGAAAGAGATGTGTGGTCATTGCCAAGGGACTTGCACTGAAATGAACTGTATGATAGCCTGGGCACATTTGCCTGTTGCTGTGGAATTGTGGCCTGGGTGCCAACAGTATTTCTGAAGAAGTCTTCACAACCCACCCAAACATGTTTTTCTGAGCTGTGTAACCTTTGTGATCAAATGGGCTGTTTGTGGCGCAGTATTCCAACATCGTTCAATCTCATATTCATATGTGGCAGATCGGCAACTTTGGCAGTCATTTCAGAGAAGGGGTGATAATGTCCAAAGGTGTGGTGTTTCATGTTTTAGGGACACTGGTAAAGTACCAACACCACAGTGCAAATTGACATATGTAAGAAACGGCATCATAACTTGGGGAAATTAGTTTGTTTCAGGCAACAGCTGTATTCATTATGACATCGCCACAAATCCACTAGATTAAAGCAGTTGTGCTGCATCCTCGACTGAAGATCATTTGATTATATTTTAAAGCCATAGGCCACACTTTTGCAACAAATATGGCAAAAAAGTTAACAGAATATAAAAGATTGACTTGACATTGAGACATTATATTAATTTAATAATTTAGTTGCAAAAACGAATAAGGGCAATGATATGATGTTATTTAGGAATTATATTGTAAAATACAAATATCCTATCACAGTTCTGGCATTTGCATGTCAGATACAGATTTTCCCGACTTCTGCAGATGACATACTGATCAAATTCAAATTGTCATGTTACGCTGTGGAGGCTGAAGCCTGTGCGCTGTTATCTCATAAAGATTACTGGCATACAATTAGTGCAGATGGCAAAATGCCAGGAGTAATCCAATAGTCTGCCATAATTGTTTAGACAATTGTCTCCACTGATTGTTGTGCCACAGTAATGGAGGTAGGTCATCATAATTGCTGTTCAGTTTATTACCACAGACATAAGTCTGCTTGGTGGTGCACATTTGCCTGTATTCATAACACATAATATGCTAAATGGCCATTTCAAGTGTCATCGTAAACTTGTATTTTTGCCCCATATTGAAATTATTGTCTGGTTGTTGACTGAACACCACTGAAACGTGATGACAAACTGAAAAGTGTTGTCGGAATGCATCAACCAAGAAAACATGTTCATCTCAGAAGGCCTGTGAACTTTCTCAAATATTTATATTAACCATATTAATGTTTTGTACAAATGAGACTTATACTAATTAAGTCTAAACACGTCAGTTTTATTATGGTTAATGATGTCTCTATAAGTGCCATATTCTTGCTGTTCATGGCTGCTGGTTGTTGACAGTGATGTGTGTGATGGTGCCGTGAAAGGCTTTGCTTTTTCCCTATGTAAATTACGTACAGATGTTGCTGACTTGCTGGCATAGTCAGGAAATTCCCTCCAGTAACCCATGACTTCAGCTTTAGCTTCTGAACTTTCTTCTTGAGCAGCTTATGTCTTGCATTTGATCATTAACAGCTATTTTTCCTGTGTTCTTTTGAACTAAAGAGAGTTTATGATTTTATGTTTTCTGTTAGGGTTGTCCATACAGTTTCAGTTATTTATTTTTTTACGCTTTAAAGACTGTTAAAAATGTTACATGAATAAAAGATAAATCATAATTGGCCTGTCATATTTGTCTGCTCACGTTTGCTCCAGCCTTTTCATAACGTCAATGTAATTCCACACTATAGACTAGCTACTGTAGGCTACTTTGGGCATTTGATAGACTTGAATGGATAAATGCCTGTGCTGTGTGCGCGCGCGCGCTCTTGATCATCGGACTGAACAGTACGTTCTGTACATGAGTGTTCGCATCTTTTACTGTCTTTGTGGCGTTTGCAGGGATCCCGTTTGCGTCCATCTCGCCATATGAAGTTTGTCTTAGTACAGGCGCCGTAGTTCTCGTTCCGTGTTTTCATTTGGCTCAGCTGGTCTCCTGATATCAGGAGACATTACAGGTCCGCATAGAACTAGCTTAGTTAAATACATGGTGGACATTGTTTTCGAGTAAAAATAGCCAAAAATGTCTTCAAGCGGTGGTATCCAGATTCCTGGTCGTTTACCTCTGTTGCTGACCCACGAAGGAGTGCTATTACCTGGCGCCACGATGCGAATCAGCGTAGACACAGCCAGAAACATGCAACTGGTAAAGAGCAGACTTTTGAAGGGGACTTCGCTCAAAAGTACAATCATTGGAGTTATCCCAAACACCAAAGACCCCGACCACGACTCAGAGGAGGTCCCCACTCTGCACAGGTGCTACTCCTTCCCATTTGTGTTAGCAGCTAGCTAATCTAAGACCAATCAACAACAACAAATTACACTAAAAGATGACATCCCTTTCATTAACGTTACTCTGCACATTTGTCTGTCGTTGTGAAAGGTGGAGGGCGACTGTCAAATTGGCGATCAGTCTGCTCGCAGATTCGCGATGTGAGTTTACCATGCGATGACAGTTAGACGGTCTTATCGATGCTGTCCCTTCAAACCGTGTATCATTTGGTCGAGTGTTTGTAATCAGAAATATATCAGGCAAGAGATGGATAATTTGCATAATAATAGAAAGCCCATGTTAGCATGGCAAGTTCTGGAACAATCGCAGAGCTGTCTGGACTTTAACCAAAGGTCCTTGAAGCTCCGCTTTAACCCTCTGCAACCTTCTGTTACGGGTTCTGTGTTACGGGTGATTAAACCTTAGGCCCACAAGAAACGTCAAAATGGATTTGTGAATGAACTTTTCAGTATAGGCCGTTGACTAATAAATTAATAAACATTGTGCTTGACAATGATACCTGGAGACAGTTGGTGCACAAAATCCACATTTGTAAAAACCAAATCGTTTTCATGGCGGTATGCATTGAACGACTACGGTACTAACTAGTAGGCAACCTATTTTGATCCTATGGACTTTGAACCGGTCTGTCAGGCACAACTTATATCATCACCCATAAAGAGGGCAGTGAAATGTCATCCACTAATAAACAGACTATAAACAGACTGGTTGAAAAGTGGCATTTTACTGAAAAAGGGATGGCCTGTCTGCATTTTCACACTACACCCCCCCGGTCGACTTCAAGGCACATAACCTTCAACCTAACCCTTACCCTTGCCTAACGCTATTGCATTCTAGACAGCGATGCTTTGAAGTCAAGGGGGTTGGGGGGGTGTCTGAGATGTTAGCTGAGAATTATTTCACTCAGGCTCTTGTGTGACAACCAGATGGCCCAGTGCATAAGAGGGGATTATCTATTTGTCCCGTTGGTGGTACGACCTACTGTGCTACCAGAGCAGGGGTCCCTCTTTATCTTCTAGAAGCTCTTGAAGACTCTTTCAAGAGTAGGTCTACCCCCAACAATCCAACACACCTAACATGCACTTATGTACACTTCTTCTCTCCCTTTAACTCAATCTCCGTCTCGTTCTACCACCATCTTCTTCAATACACTTGACTAATACGTAAACTTCTGCACACTTATCCTCTAGTAGTAGTGTAGTTGTTGTATTTGTTACCTAAGGTCTCCTCTGCATCATAGTATTTATTGTTGTAGTAAATAGTCACCTAAGGTCACCAGTTCCTCCTCTTTGCTCATATAACTTCCTGTCCTCCTCCTCTATAGACCGAGCTCAGACCTCATGATTAACAGGCTGCAGGTCCACACACAACAGCTTCATGGTGGACCATGATGATTAATTAAATGAGGAATTAATGTCTGTACAACTAGCTCATTTTATTTTACATGTTGTTTGACACATGAGGAGTGTTGACTGGACCCCTGCCCTGACCAAAGCTGTGTGTGTGTGTGTTGTATCCCCCAGCATTGGCACGGCGGGGCTGGCGGTGCAGGTGGTGGGCAGCAACTGGCCCAAGCCCCATTACACACTGCTGATCACGGGCCTGTGCCGCTTCCGCGTGGCCCAGCTCCTCAAGGAGCGGCCCTTCCCCCTGGCCGAGGTGGTGCAACTGGACCAGCTGGACCAGCTCACCAACAGTCCCGACGGAGAGCTAGGGGAGCTGGGGGAGAGATTCTACCAGGCAGCCGTGCAGGTGGGTGGTAGGTGGTGGTTGTGGTTGTGTGGGGTGGGGTGGGGTGGTTGGTGAGGGTGTGTTTTTGTTGTGCATTTTGTGGGCATCTCTCACTTGTCTTTAGAAGGTTTCCTAATAAAGAGAAGCAGCATGGTGTCTACTAATATTAAAGGGGAAATCGATTTTTCACCTAGGTCTCCATTTCTCCAGTACCGTCGGTATAGCTGCCAGGCAGCTACAGCGCTGCACTCTGGGGGCATAAACATAGGGGCTCATGAACATGCCCCCAGAGTGTAGAGCGGAATTCACCTTTAATGTGATGTCTCATTGCTTGGATAGACTGATCTCTTATAGTCTGATCTCTTTGTAGTTGGTTGGAATGTTGGATATGTCGGTGCCTGTGGTTGCCAAGTTGAGAAGAATGTTGGACAGTCTGCCCAGAGAGACCTTGCCAGATGTATTGGCCTCTATGATCCGGACCACCAACAAGGAGAAGCTGCAGGTAGGGCTTGAAGAGTGTGTGTGTGTGTGTGTGTGTGTGTGTGTGTGTGTGTGTGTGTGTGTGTGTGTGTGTGTGTGTGTGTGTGTGTGTGTGTGTGTGTGTGTGTGTGTGTGTGTGTACACCTGGTAAAAACCTGGCCTTCAGTGAGCAATGGTTTATCAGAAACCCAATAGTACATATCTGCAGAAGTTCTTTTCAGATCTTTTTCTATTCATGTGTGTATGTGTGTGTTTGCCTCTCTCTCATAAGTGTTTTTGTGTGTGTGTCTGCAGGTGCTGGACGCAGTAAGCCTGGAGGAGCGCTTTAAGAAAACTCTTCCTCTGCTCTCCAGGCAGATTGAGGGCCTGAAACTTCTGCAGAAGACCAGGAAGCCCAAACCAGATGATGACAAGAAGGTGAGCTGGTACAGGTGCATCTCAGAAAATTAGAATATCGCGGGAAAAGTCCATTGCCCTGCCCATATTGGGAGAAGAAAGGCTCAGGAAACCATTGCCGGTGTTTTGACTTAATTAGCTGATTAGAGCTCAGGTCGACATTACCTGTGGTTACAGTGAAGCGTTTCTTGGTGTTTTAAGCCCCCAACGTTGTCTTCAAGGCAGCGCTGACTGGAAGGTTCTAGGTTTAGGCATGGGTTATGGTTAGGGTTAGGGTCCTGTGCCTTTAAGTCGAAGGTGGCAGTGCTGCCTGGAAGACGACGTTGGGGGCTTAAAACACCGTCAAGCGTTTACAGCTCATGGGAGTCAAAAATCCAGCATCTCAAAATATTAGAATAAAGGATATATAATATAGTAATCATCAAGTTTAGAATAATCAAAATTAAAAAGGGCTTGAAATATTTTAGATTATGTGTAATGAATCTAGATTATATGGAAGTTTCACTTTTTGAAATAAATTATGGAAAAAAATAACTTTTCCAATATTCTAATTATTAATCTATTATTGATTATTTATGCATTTAGTGGACTTGTTTAGCTAATGCAACTTAAAGAGGCCAATTACAGGCATAATCCCCCTGGAGCAATGAATTCTACACACAACTTTTTGTCTCCAGCTTCCGCTTTACACCTACAACCCACGTCTCTTCTCTTGACTCCTTTTACCTCCTCTCCTGTCTGTCTCTCCTTTCTTTCTCTCTCTCACTCACCTGATGCAGTGTCTCATCACGCCATCACACGCTCCTGTTTCTCCTCCAACAGGTGCTTTCAGTAAGAAAGGGGGGAGTGTTTCCTATTCGTCAGTTTTCCCTGGACGAGGAGGCAGAGGATGATGATGGAGATGACATCACTCTGCTGGAGAGGAAGGTCAAAGGGGCCAGCATGCCAGAGCCAGCCCTACGTGTGTGTGTCAAGGAGCTCAAGAGGTCAGTGGCCCCTGGCTCGCTGTCTGTCTGTGTGTCTGTGTGTGTGTGTGTGTGTGTGTGTGTGTGTGTGTGTGTGTGTGTGTGTGTGTGTGTGTGTGTGTGTGTCTATTGCTGCATTTATTTACTCTTATGTGAGTGTGTGTGTGTGTGTGTGTGTGTGTGTGTGTGTGTGTGTGTGTGTGTGTGTGCGTGCATCTATTGCTGTATTTATTTACTCTTATGCGAGTATGTGCATATTCGAGAGCGAAGAGGAATAAAATATTACCCTGGATACCAGACTCTCTGACTTCGCAGTAAGAAGTACTGTGGGGAAATGTAATTGAGCGGAAGTACGTAGACAGGTGGCGCCAGGCTAATAAAATATCTCTAATCTGTCAACAAATTTGAGATAGCTGCCGCTACATCACTGCCTAGTGCTTACAGCATCCACAGATTATTTTGTTCCTGTACATGGTAACAATTCAGAAGCCCTGGCAACCACATTGTAAGGCATTCTAGCCAGAATGGAAGAAAGGTTTTGCATGTAATAATGGCATGTATTGCAAAGCAACTTAGAGGATATAAACTAATGTAGTGTTTTTATTCCACTGCTTGGTTGAATTTCCCATTGTGCTACGTAATTTAGAACGACCATTAACCGTATGTTATTTGCACACCTATGAAGAAGATCCATTTTGTGGGCCGTATCACACTTGTATATTAATTCACCAAACTCGTTGTGAAGTTTAAATAGATAGATCGATAGATAGATAGATACTTTATTGATCCCCAGGGGAAATTCAAGGTCTGAACTCAAATTCAAATGAACTGTCTGAACTCAAGGTCTGAACTCAAATTCAAATGAAACTCAAGGTCTGAACTCAAATTCAAATGAAACTCAAGGTCTGAACTCAAATTCAAATGAACTGTCACGTTGCATCTAAGCTGTAAAATGCAGACGTTCAGAACATGGCAACATTGTAGCATATGACGGACGTGGTCTTTAGCTAGATGGATGACAGCAGGCTAGGTAAAATAGCGATGTATCAAAGCTAAAGTTCATCAGAATCTTGGGATACGCCCGCTTGACAACGGGAGAGATAGAACCAAAGATTCTAGAGCGTAGCGCTAGAATGGCCTTTGGCTGTAGCAACCATCCATTTAGAACTAGTAACGGCAGTTTGTCCTGCAAGTTAATGCACTTACGAGGTTCCGCTTCGCGTCAGGGCCGTTTTACAACCTCGACCGTGCATTAACTTCTGTGAACAGACCACCGTGTCATCCATTATCCCTTACATATACCGTAAGTGGCTTTGGACAAAAACATCCATATTTGTCAAATGAGAATACACAGGATCCTGCAACAGCAGCAACACTGTGTAGGAGTCAAATATGTTCACCAGACATACTGTATCAGAGGACTATATGACAAGTTAATGGCTTCATTATTCTTAACTTGCCCTGGCTCTATTAAAAGATACAGGGTTCCCATGGTCATGGAAAGCTTGGAAAAGTCATGGAATTGTCATGGAATTCAGTAAATTCATTGAAGGTTTTGGAAAAGTCATGAAATTTAATTTTGTCATACTAGGGACATAGATAGGAGGTAGCGTAGGCTATGTCACAGACTGCGTTCAGATAGGGCATAGGCCCTACTCTATCTGAAACAGGACTGAAATTTCCACTGCAAAGTTTGGGGGGGGGGGGGGGGATGATTTTCATAATAGTGACATAAAGTAAGCAATTACAGGTGGGTCCCCCCTAAATTATCTCAAAAAGTGGATCTTTAATATTTCAAGCCATTTTTTGTTTTAATCTTGATGATTATGGCTAACAGCTCATGAAAACCAAACATGTATGTACTGTATGTACTATAGGCAGTGAAAAGTCATGTCAATTTAATCCAAGGACATTGGGAAGTCATGGAAAGGTTTTGAAATGTTGACAAAGAAAAAGGGTGGGAACCCTGAAGATAGCATTGTTCTGTCATATAGATCTCTAAACACTACACCAGGGCATACTGTATGTCAACATGCACAGCACATGTGCCACTCTTCAGCTTGGGTCTCTGGTAGTCTGATGTTGCAGCAGTGGTGTAATCTTCTTCTTTGTCTGACGCTTGCCCAGGCTGAAGAAGATGCCTCAGTCCATGCCAGAGTATGCTCTCACCAGGAACTACCTGGAGCTGATGGTGGAACTTCCCTGGAGCAAGAGCACCACAGGTAACCAGCCATCATGTTTACACACAGTCTGCACGTAGAGCACAGTGCCCTTTGAGCCAGGAGCAAACAGGAGGCGTTGTACTTTGGGTCTGCAAGCATATGTTTGTCTGGAATATATGTTACTCTTGTTACGGTCTGGTACAGCCAGCTCATTATATCATAGGCATGTTAGTGTGTGTGTGTGTGTAAATGTGGAAAAGAGGTGAAGATCGAATGCATTTTACACTGTTCTGTTTTTTCACTTCTTTAACTGTGTGTGTGTGTGTATTTAGAGATTTGAATTTACGTTGATTTATGCATGTTTCAAATTGTATGCATAGATTGTATTGGTTGACTTCCAGTAAGGCAGCCTTAAAATATAACTGCACTGTCATAACTCTCACCACAAGGGGGCTGTAATAGCAATAGTGTGACATTGTTGTGTAAGAATGTGCTGGCAATTTGAGACTTTGTGGACCTCATTTCCCATTGCAATGTCATTTATTGCCAGTTGGGGGCAGCAGAAACCACATATTGATGTGAACTAAACCTCCATAATACAGACCATGCCTTGAGGCCGATATAGCCTAAAATGGAGAAAATTCTTTCTTTCCTCATTTGCTTAACCCCTCCCCCTCTTACACACAAACACACACACACAAAAGCACTCATCTTGTGCTCTCTGTCTCTCAGGTGTGTTAAGATGTTATTTTATTTCACACACACACACACAGTCACACACAGTCACACACAGTCACACACAGTCACACACAGTCACACAGATAGATTTACTTCCAGCAGTGGTGAGTTCTTTGGAAATTGTCGTGGATATGTCTTTGGATGTGACACACAATATAGAACACACACAACACACACACACACCGTAAATGTGCACTTAATGCTACCATTACTCAATACCACGCAAGAACATAACTTTAGACAAGTGTACTTCTGAGTGTGTGTGTGTGTGTGTGAAATAAAATAACATCTTAACACACCTGAGAGACTGAGAGCACAAGATGAGTCCAAAAGGAGAGAGAAAAGCACAAGTGAAAGTGAGCAGTCTTAAGCCCTTTAACAGCATGATGATGAGTGACTTTCTCTGCTTGTCATGAGATAGCCAACAACAGAAGGTAACTAGCACCTGCCTGTAATCATGATCCAGGGTTGTCTTGCCCTCTCGCTGGGCACCTGTGCTGTCGCCTGACTACTGCTGGGACTCTCGTTCAGAAGCCTCTGGTGACGGGAAATACCACTGCATCACACTATGAGCTGTGATGGCTGCTAGGGATTTGGTGCAGATCTATAAACTTGGAGAATTCGAAGAGTTGAAACATGAATGGAATGATGTATGTGACCATAGTAAAATTGTTAAACAGATGGTGTGTGTGTGTGTGTGTGTGTGTGTGTGTGTGTGTGTGTGTGTGTGTGTGTGTGTGTGTGTGTGTGTGTTGTGTGTTCACCCAGATTTAAGGCTCTCGTAAGTGCAGTTGAACTCGGTGTGTGTTTCACATAGCCACACTCCTCCAAGGGGGAATGTGCTCCAGTATGCGTGAGAACCTGAGAGGTAGACATTCCAGAAGTATCTGGGCAGGTGGAGGCTGCACCGTGTCCAATATCGCGGTGTTTTATGGGACAGGTGCACATCTGTGTGTTTAGGTGTACATGTTTTTTTTCCCCCTCAAACACTCGCACATGAGGCATGTAATGCTTATAGTTCTCTGAAGAAAAGTCAGTTGACGATTTTGTGTTTGTGTATTTGAGTGTTGCATGCTGTATGTGTTTACTTAATAGCATGCTAATTGGAACTGAAGATGATTCATTTGTGTCCCGCTTTATATGTAGTACAGCTGGTTAGATGTACTTTGCACAGACACTAAAATCTGTGGCAGGGATACTGGTCTCTACAGAAGTCTTGTTTTTTTTAGTGTCAGATTACAGAGCCCTGGAGAAGCTAGGCCTGGCCGTCACAGCATCTATCTCATTTCATGATGGTCAGCATGATCTAGTGTCTACAGGTTTCTCTCTTGAAAATACATTGCTCAAAACAGTTGATTTGATTATGTGCAATGTTTTAATTCTGTGTGTGTGTGTGTGTGTGTCAGACTGCCTGGACATCCGTGCGGCGCGGGTGCTGCTGGACAATGACCACTATGCCATGGAGAAGCTGAAGCGGCGTGTCCTGGAGTACTTGGCGGTGCGGCAGCTCAAGAGCTCGCTCAAGGGGCCCATCCTGTGCTTCGTGGGGCCGCCCGGCGTGGGCAAGACCAGCGTGGGCCGCTCCATTGCCCGCACGCTGGGCCGCGAGTTCCACCGTATCGCCCTGGGGGGTGTCTGCGACCAGTCCGATATCCGTGGCCACAGGTGGGTGTGATGGGTAAGGGTGTGACTGTGGTTGTGGCCAGTAGGGGGAGCAGCACTGCTAAGCTGCAGCAGGGTGGGGAGAGCGAGGAAGTTCTGGCCCCATTCACTTCAATGGGCAATGCTAGGCTAGGCTAATTCAGCCACAAGTATACTCAAAGATTATACATAGGCAGAGCAAGATAGTTCGTCGTAGTTCATGTCTATGGACACGAAATGGGGATCGAGTCCTGTCTGCATAAAGAGGCCGTGTCATTGACGTATCGATGAGCGTACGTAGCAACCTGCCAACACCATCAGAAAAGGTCGATAAGGTGGATTTTCTCCAGATTGGAATGCTCAAAAATGCTAAAAATGTACCTGAAATGGTCAGGGTTTGAGGATCATGAAAACATGCCCAAAATTCACATTCCTAACTCTATAGAACCAAGATCTTAGCCTATGTGGTGAAATTCTGAGCTATGGCCAGACTTGAATGGAACAGTCGATGCCTCTGGTCTGCATAAAGGGGGATTTTGATCTGATGAAATATCTTGCTCTGCCTATGTATAATCTTATAGGTATACTCAGTAGGCTGCCATCTCAGTAAGCTTTTCTCAAAGTCAAGGATTCGTGCTTGGTAGAACGAGTCCTGCCGAGTCGAATCCTTCAAAGACGAGGCAAGGCTTCTTAGCATACGGAAAACACACAATGGAATTTTAAAGCACCCTTGACATTGGAACAGTGCTTGGCGAGATTCGATGACATAACGTCCTTGAAAGAGCGCCTTTGAAGGACCCATCCTTGACTTTGAGAAACGGTCAGTGTCCAACATGAACTCACTTCTGCCTTCATTTCCACAAACAAGCCAATTAGGTAGTAATCAGCTGGCACATTATTGTGGTCATGTGGATTGGCTGATCCTCCCAGCAGGAAATTGAACCCTCATCATCCACCAATCCACATAAACAGCAAGCGTTTGTGTCAACCAGACAGTGATTGTTTGTAAAAATGTGGAAGGAAGCGGGCACTTTAGTGACGGCATTCTAAAGATGGTAGATGCTAAATGGCTGCAGCTAACCCTCTGAATTGGAGCTCCTCCAGGGGCCACAGGGCCCTGAGCTGAACTGCTAACTGTGTCTCTTTGGAAAGCTTTGAGGAGATCACCCTAATGATGGATTGCTCAAGCCCTTAACACCTGTCCCATGACAGAGTTCTATTTATAATTCTGTGACTTGTCTGTTTCGCATATCCTGAGTGCTTTTGCACTATTGTCATGGTAAGAAAAATCTGATTCCAGTTCTACCTGATGCGTGGCGCACAACCGTCATCATCATCAGTCATTCTCTAAGCCTTGTGGAATGGCAGTGTAGGCTCTCATCCTTAACGTGAACAGAAGAGCAGAGTCATGGTTTGTCATTGGGGTGGAGGCTGGCTTTGACAGGCCCGCTGACTATCATAGGTGACATTCATGGAGAGTGAAAACAAACAGCGTGAGTGTGGCAGTGTCAGACAGATGGGGGGATGTGTGCAGGGATAATTACTGAAGTGTGTGACTGTGGGGCAGGTGAGACACACACACACACACACACACTCCCCCTCCCCCTCCCCCTCCCTCTCAAGGCAGAGCGGTGAGCCAGGTTGCATGATGTCACCCTCGATGGTCCTCTGATCTCCTGTCACTATGGCGATTCGAAGTCGATGACATCATAGCCCTGCAGGCTGTGGCAAGTTCCTATCTGTGAAATAGGTTCACCTCCCTACCCCAGTCGCTCACTCACTCACACACACACACACACACACACACACACAGAGCTCCAAGCTTGAAATGACATCTGACACCATCAGCCCTGACTTCATCTGAATCTGCCTCAGCTGCCTGTCCGAGGGAGGATCTCTGATCCTACTTGTTGGAACACACACACACACACACAGACACAGACAGTCTCTTTCTCACTCACTCTCTCTCATACATACACACCCACCCACACACACACACACAAAGACTAGACCCACATGTATTAGATCTTTGTGAATTCAGGAGATAAAAGAGCCCTTCCCCTTTCTCTTGCAGGCATTGGTGATGTGTTCATTTTGGGCTGTCATGTACCGTCGCGTCTTAGTGTAGCTGAGGGAACTATGGGTGCAAATGAAGGGAGTTAAACAGGGCAAGGTGGGTCTGCACACATGCAAATACTCCACAGGCTCAAGGTATTGAATTGCACTTGTCATGCTGTAGTTTGCAGCGAGAGTTCAAAGTCCTCATGTCTCTCATTATGTTAATCTCCAAACCAAGTTTGCCTGTATCGACTTACCTCATGCCCACGAGTATGTAAGTGCACGTGTGTGTGTGTGAGTGTGTGTGAGAGAGAGGGGGGGGGTGCTTGTTGGAGGATATTGTGTGTGTGTGTGTACTTGTTGGAGGTGCTTGTTGGAGGTGTGTGTGTGTGTGTGTGTGTGTGTGTGTAAAGGGGGGGGTGCGCTGTGCGTTGCACATTATTACCTCTCCCCCCCTTGTCCCCTAGTCTCACCCAGGCTAGATCTGCTGCAGCAGGTGTGTGTGTGTGTGTGTGTGTGTGTGTGTGTGTGTGTGTGTGTGTGAGTGACAGAGAGAGAGAGACTGTAAGCAAGTGTGTGTGTGTGTGTGTCTCCCCCGCTCCCACGTGTGTTTGACTGACGCAGGGCTGCTCTTGTGTAACTCCACAGGAGCGTCCTGTTCCTGCCTGTTCCTTGCTCCTCCACAGTAGCTTCCCCCAACGGCCGTCTCATCAGCTCCTCGCCTACTACTGTCCCCCTGTATCTCTCTAAGCCCTCTCTGTACTTCACCCTCCATCTCTCTCTCTCTCTCTCTTTTCTCATTCTCTCTTTCTTAAATACAAATAAGCTTTATTGGCATGACTGTAGGCCATAAAAACAAATAAAACACAATTATTTGACTCTCTCTTCCTCTCTCTCATTCCTCCATATTCTCTATTTGTCTCTCTCAGGCGCACGTATGTGGGCAGCATGCCAGGACGGATCATTAATGGCCTAAAGTCTGTCGCGTCAACAATCCGGTCTTCCTGCTGGACGAGGTGGACAAGCTGGGCAAGAGCTTGCAGGGAGACCCTGCCGCCGCCCTGCTGGAGGTCAGAGGAAACTGCAGCCACCTCCAGTCACCTGCACACAATAGTGACACCTTTCACTAGTGTGTGTGTGTGTGTGTGTGTTTTGTTTGTTCCTACCCTATCAGTAGATTAGAACATGCTAATAGTCACTATTTGATTAGCTCAGTCAGACTTGATCAAACAGGTCAAACAGGTGAGGCAGTTATAGACCTAAAACAGAGCCTGAAGATCCAGTACAGAACCAGTAGTCCTACATGCCCCCAGTAATTTCAGATATACACAGGAGCTGTGTTAAATTTCTTATGCTATAGGTAGGGGATTTCCCACAGCAGCCAATCAACAACCAAGCCTATTTTCCATCAAAAACAAAATCATCATCAAATAAGATAGGTACCCAGGAGAGGAGCATGGTATGGAGGTGGGAATGACTAGGTCCACAAAGCAGACCTGTACAGTCACTCCTCATTAATCTCAAAAACAATGAGGGCATTGAGGGACGAGCGCAGGCTTGCTGAACGGAACAGGATACATGATGGCTTCATCACTGACCTGAGAACTGGACTGGCACCTCTCCACTTTGTTCCAGTTACCTCCTGGTCTAGACTTGAGCTGAAAAGCACCTGATTTGCTGAGTTTGCAAGAAAATGCTGTCACAGCATCCGGCCCATACACGCCGGTGGACGGATTCTTAGGAAGCGAGGAGAGGGCATAACCCAGGAAGAGAGAGATTGGGCCATTATGCTCTATGGCAGCCAAGAAAGAGGGGAATGATGAAGGGAGGGGTGAATGTTTGGAGATCAGATTCCTAACACGCATGCAGACACGTGGTGGGATGTACCAGCGGGATGAGAAACATCAGAAACATCTGGAGCGCTTTGCCCGCGGAGCACCGGTAAGAGGGTAACTGGAGGGACGGGACGGATGGTCTGTACGGAACGGTGCCCGTGACCCGCGGGTCTGCCACTACCTGCTGCCCTGTGTGCACCGTGCGCTGCAGTTGGCTCCCAGAGGAATTAACACGAGACACGACCCACTGGGAGCCTTAGTGGTCTGCTTCCTGCAAATCTCTTATGGGAGAGGGAAGGGATTGGGGATCATGCGCCCAATGAAACGCATACGTAGACTCACACAGACACACAGTCACATGCGCTCATTGGTGCAACATAAGGTGAAACAGTGTAGTTGTGTGACAGTTGGTTTTTGGGGATTGGATTGGATTTGTGTGTGTTTAGATAAACTGTGTATTTGGGCATAGAGAGCATAGACTGGGTGTGAGTATGTATAATGTAATTTTTTAAGCATACTCCAGCATGTATATATATATATATATATATATATATATATATATATACACATACACACACCTGTGTGTGCCTACAGCATGTGTGTGTCTATGTGTGTGTGGTCCAGGGAAGTCTGCGAGTTCCTGTGTGAATGGCATGCCGACCTACAGCAGTGTGATGCCTTTGCTGATATCACAGCAGGCTGCAGGCATAATTCCAACAAAAAGGCATCACAGACCATGACCCAGATCTTGCTCCCTCTAACACACCTCAAGGCTTTAACTCTCTCGATCTCTCACACACACACACACACTCATGACCACTACTGTACAAAACCTTCAGTGCACACTTGTGTACTCTCGTGTTTAGGTGAACTGTGTGTGTGTGTGTGTGGTGGTTTGGACAGCTTTAAGCCTCTTATCTGTTGATGTGCTTAGGTTTTGTAATCAGGCGTGGCCAGGGAGCGAGGCAAGCATCTCCTCTGCAGATCTGCTAGGCCAAAACCTCCAATCTCTCTCTCTTTCACTCACTCACTCACACACACACAACCAGCAGGAGGGAATTATCTCTAGAGGAGAATAGAAACATTGACTGGGTAACTGGGTATCAGTTCGCTCAGTGAGAGACGGTTGAATTGAATGGGGTGGGGTGGGGGGTCATCAGTGCACTGTGAACTGATACCAGCTTGTCAACCTTAAGCAGAATTGAAATATCTGTGTGTGTGTTTGTGTGAACACAGGTCCTGGATCCTGAGCAGAACCACAGCTTCACTGACCACTACCTTAACGTGGCCTTCGATCTCTCCCAAGTTCTCTTCATCGCCACCGCCAACACCACAGCCACCATCCCCCCCGCCCTGCTGGACAGGATGGAGGTCCTGCAGGTGCCAGGTCAGCATTTGGGAAGGTCAGGGGTCAGGAGGTCACATGATATGGCATTAAGTGCCAGTGATGGATGGATAGTCAATACAGCTGATACACTAGTGATCAGCACATGATTGATGCATAGCCAGGCAACTGCTCTGTTAACGGCCTCAGATGTGGGTTGGGTTTTTGCGTTTAACTGTTGAAGACAATGATCTGTGTGTCTGTGTGGCATGATATGTGAGCCTGCTCATAGACTACTGTGTGTCCAGTCTGCTCTGGTGACATGTTGGGGTTGCCTTTCATTAGGCTGTCATTATGGATGATATAGGAACCTGACCATGTGGTTGACTTAAAAAGGCTGTGTGAATGTGTGTGTCTCTTGTGTGACCCTGTGTCTAATCTATATGCTCTGTGTGTGTGTGTGTGTGTGTGTGTGTGTGTGTGTGTGCGTGTGTGTGCATGTGTGGAGCTCAGGTTACACCCAGGAAGAGAAGGTGGAGATTGCTCACCGCCATCTGATCCCACATCAGCTGGAGCAACATGGCCTCACACCCCAACAGCTCCAGATCCCACCTCACACCACACACGACATCATCAGCAGGTACACACACGCACACACACACACACATTCATAAAGAGGTAAACAGACACATACACACTCCATGGACCATGGGAGGTGGAAGTGGCTCATTAACCTACCAATGGGATCGTGGAGGTATTATGAAAACCAGACAGTCAAATACAGGTCACCCACTCCTCTCTCTCCCTCTCTCTCTCTCTCTCTCTGTCACTCTCACACACACACACACACACACACACACACACACTTGGTCACCTGCTGCAGCAGATCTAGCCTGGAGCAGTAAGGGAGGGCTCAGCTGTGAGTAAAGTGGGTGAGACTTGAGACCAGGAGGTAGAGACTAATAATGCAGGAGATAATAAAGTACATCCTCTAACAAGCAACGCATACACACACACACACAGTCACACACAGTGCATCCTCCAACAACCCAAACCCCCCCCCCGTCCACACACACACACACTATACTCCTGCATCTAGACAGAGACAGATAGGGGCAGCACAGCCCAGTGGAAAGCGAGAGAAAGAAGCTGATGAAACGGTGTCTCACAGGGCATGATTCCTCTGATCGCCTTGTCAGTGAGGGCCTTCAGTGAGGACCATTTACTGTCCTAGTTTTGCCTGGCCTGGCCTGGCCTAGAGCCCTAACATTATCCTACAACCTATCAAATTACAGTGTTTGTCAGCATTTATCACCAAACATGATTATGTGTTTAAGTATGGTAACATGTGTCTTTCTTTCTAGGTACACAAGAGAGGCAGGCGTGCGGTCACTGGAAAGAAAGATTGGGGCCATCTGTCGAGCAGTGGCCGTCAAGGTCGCCGAAGGTCACAAGATGTCCAAGCAGGAGAGCTCCAACCATCAACAGGACCAGCCTGGAGGTAGGCATGCTGCCATGGACTGTATCCACATGTCATTCCTCAGTCTCAAACTAAAAATGTCAAAATCTACCTTCACAACTACTCCATCAAGGGCTTTAAACAGCATAACTCTCAAAAAGAATTTCAAGTTTTTGCCTGAAATTGCACTGTGCCTATTTACAAGGGCATTGTTCCCACCTCTTCTGGGGCCTACCATCAAATGTTGGACCTCTATAGAAAGCTGAGAACCTCTAGTTTTCGTAGGATAAGTCAAAATAAATGTGTGATGTACTCACAAAGAGTTACAGAGGCTAGAATATAGTTTTTTCTTTCTGCCGGATTACAAGCATCTCTGAACTGACCACATTTCAGCCCTCTAGGTCTCTTGATATCCCTTAGAAACACAACTGAGCCCTAGCACCAGGTCATGTGTGCAAAAGTAGATCAATATAGAATGAAAATATGAGTGCTTTAGACTATTATTTGCCAAGGTATGCCCATGCGTTTTGTAAAATGCCTATGGATACTCCCCATAGGACTTTTTGTTATCCAAAATGCATACTGATAATCAAATGCTTACTGCACATAAACCCCTTTGTGTAGAAGCATAATCCTGGTCTGAAATGAAAGGTAACACTTTGAGGTTTCATGCTTGTATTTGGATTATACTTCAGGGGTTCTGATATGGAATTACTACACTAAATATGGAATGATTACAAAAATGTCTCTATTTTGCATTTACTTTGTTGGTTCAATGAGTGTGTATAAGATAGACTATACATCTGTACAACTAATATTGGATAACACAACATGAAGATTCAATTTCTATGGATTCTTGTGAATATGTCAGTACCCAATATGTTGCATCTACTTATTGTGCTGCAGCTACACTGCAGCCAGAAGTCAGGGTAGCACCAAAAGCGGAAGGGGGGGAGGGGGGCATTTTGGATCAAATTTAATTGAGACATAATAAGATTAATCTAAGAATGTAAAGCACTATACAGATTGTACATTAAAAAATGGTCATTTTTGGATTCCCAAGAGTCAAAGCTTTGAAATGGTGTATAACATTACTATGCTATATAGCAATATGGTGCATACAATTGATTTAGAATGTTGGGGGGAGATGGGGGAGGGGGGTAACCGTCCCGCCGGCGGGACACTGAAAGTTATGTGGTAAAGGTGCAGTCCCATAAAATGTTTTGACACATTCAGCAATCATCTCCTCACGACCGCTAGCTGCCCATTCCGTGAGTACAGTGTAAAAAAGCCCGGTCAAGGCATAAAACGTCCTCACTTTAGATGAGCTCACAAAATATCATTAACTCCTGAGTTAATTATTAATTATAGTATTAGGAAGTGTTTTATAAAATATGTATCCTCACCCTAACTAATCATTAGTGCATATGTATGTAACAACTGTTAAATAATGAAAATATTACTTCATCAAAAACATATTATTGCATCATTTATTAAGTATTAACAATAATGTATAAACATATTTTAGATATAGGCTTATTTACTATGAACAAACTATTTATAACTGTGTGAACAAATGCTTTACTGATGATAAATTATGTATGAACAAGAAATTACTAATGATGAACAAACCACTAACTAATAAGTAACAAAGGCTTAATAAATGATGAATTGTGTGTAGTTATTATAAAGTGTTACCAATGGGTTCAATTCTCCCACATGATCTCTTTAGTTCATGCACAAGACACACTCATTGACTGACTTTGTACATAATTTAAATTAGAACCGTGCGTTTTTAATTAAAATTGGGAAGGTTTTTGTATGACTGTATCCCGTTGCTGATGTCATAACGGGAACACTGTGTTCATGGATAATTGTGCAACAGGCGCTTAGCTGCAAACACACATCAGTAAACAGCCTCCTCATGTTCTCAGAGGGAGTGACTGGGCACGTGTGAGTGTGTGAGAGTGTATGTGTGTGGTGTGTCGGGGTGTTTTCTCTAGTGTGCAAAGTGATCTTGGTGAATGTGATTTGATATATGCAGAATCCTCCTCTCGTGGTGTGTGTGTGTGAACGCATGTGCATGTTTGGCTGCATATATGTGTGTGTAGTGGTGATCTCCAGCATTGGATCCAAAAACAATGTGTTCCTGCCCACAATCTGATGCATGGGCATTCCCTGGCGCTCAGAGACTGCTGACCTCTGCACAATCACTCCACTATCTCACACACACACACACACACAGAGAGAGAGCCTCACATGTGGCACAAGCAACCACACAGTCACAACATTCACACGCAGAACCTCACATTCAGGACCACACACACAAACACACGCGCGCACGCACACACGCACACACGCACGCACGCTGGCCGGCCGTCAGCCCTCAGGACTGTGGGGCCCCATTAAGGGGCAGCGGGGATGAATGTGGCCCAAATCAGCCCCTCCGCCTCAGCCTCCCCATCTACATCTCCACCTCCCTGGTGGGTGCAGCTGCTCTCGAGTAACAGGAGAAATCACACTCGCAGTTAACTCAGTCACCCGGGAGAGAAGGGCGAGGTGGAGGGGGAGCAGTACGCACGCACACACACACACACACACACACACACACACACACACACACCACACACCGCACACGACTCCTGGAGTGACACTATTCTCTCTGACCTCTCCGTTGACACACAGGGAGAGAGAAAGGGAGAGAAGGAGGGATGGGGAGAGGGGGAGAGGGAGGGGCAGAGAGCGTGTGGGGAAGGCTCCTTAGTTCAGCCCCCCAGTTCTTTGCTCCTATTCTGCCTGCCTGTTGCCAGGTAACGGTGACATTATTGGCAGTCTGAACAAAGCGTAGTGAGAAGGTGCGTGTGTTAAAAGCGAAAGAGAGAGTGAGCAGGAAAAAGGGAGAGGGAGGGAGGGAGGAAGAAAGAAAGAGAGGACAACCCCCTGCTTTGTGCACCAGCTGCTCAAGAGGCATTTATGGCAGTAGTCACATGATCAGTCAGGCACGTGCCTTTTTTCCTCCAACTGTTCTTGCATATTTATCTCTATTTTCCTCTCTCTCAATTCTTTTCTGCTTTGCATCTCCCCTCCTCTTTCTCTCTCTCTTTCTCTAGTGTCACCCCCCTCTCCACTCCTGCCTGCTCCTCAGCACACATCTCATTCCCTCTTCCACAGAGCTCTCAAGGACACATTACATCACTTAACAAAATGATCTTCTTAAATATTTATTGTCTGATGAATAATTGAAGTCAATATAGCTGAGCCATTTCCCCCTCTGCTTTGATGTGCAGATTTCATAACTGTTTTTCCTATCTATGCTCATGAGATGACGCTGCCGTGGTGTGTGTGTGTGTGTGAGTGTGTGTGAGAGAGAGAGAGAATGAGTGTATTTAGCTTATGTTAGCCTTTTCCTTGTGTGTATGTGTGTGAGAGAGAGTTTTCTGCGAGACTTTGATGCACTAAGTGTGGGTGAGAGCGACTGGTGTGTGTGCAGGGCTGGGACTGTCTGTTCTTGTCGGGTGATCAGCAGCCAGACTGTCAGGCTCACGTGAGCAATTGGCACTTGGGCAGTGTTGCTGGCAATGTGATAACATGTTGGAGTGCAAGGGTTCAGCACAGCACAGCACACACTTTCAGGTCTCGGCTTACTTCAGACCGGCCCTCAGCAACAGCCCCAGGATGAGGGTGGCATGCGCTCCTCATGCACACACACACACTTACGAGAGAGAGCCTCTGTTGCTATTCTTTATACCCAGCCCCCCCCCCCAAAGACTTGTCTTCATATTCAGAAATGTCATGTCACCAGGTCTCTTCCTGCTGTTGGATAAATGTGTTGTCCACCATACTCACCTCCTTTTCCTCTCTTTGCCCTTGTCTCTTAGCAGACGAGAAGGAGGCTGGAGCAGAGGAGGCCCAAAGGGAGTCTGCTGACCTCAGTGCCCCTCCCGAGATGCCCATCCTGATCGACCCCATCGCTCTCAAAGACATCCTGGGACCCCCTCTCTTCGAGATGGAGGTAAGGGCGGCTCACAGGCTACCTGTCTGCCCACTCAGACTGACCTCACCACCCTTCTTGGAAATGGTCAGAGAACGAACAGATGGATTTATTTGTACCAAAGTATAGTTTTGTAATATACCAAAGTATAGTTTTGTAATGGCGGTTTATAGCAGAATTAAGGTCTTGCCCTGTCTGTTTATCTTGGCATCTGTCCACTCATTTTTAGGATTTTTCTGGAGGACCCTTTTTCGAGCCAGATATACAGTATTACTCCAGTTGTTGCATTAGACTAAATAATCACATTCCCTCTGTTTCAGTAGAACTTTTAAAAACCACAACAGTTCAACATATGACAGATCCACCAGTTTTTGAAATTCTGTTTGGGTGCCAGAGGTAGTTCTCTGTGAACTTATTTTATGGGCAGCCGTGGCCCACTGGTCAGCACTCTGGACTTGTAACCGGAGGGATGTCGGTTCAAGCCCTGACCAGTGGGCCGCGGCTGAAGTGCCCTTGAGCAAGGCACCTAACCCCTCACTGCTCCCCGAGCGCCGCCGTTGTAGCAGGCAGCTCACTGCGCCGGGATTAGTGTGTGCTTCACCTCACTGTTTGTTCACTGTGTGCTGTTTGTGTTTCACCAATTCACCGATTGGGTTAAATGCAGAGACCAAATTTCCCTCACGGGATCAAAAAAGTATATATACTTATACTTTTATACAGTCATTTATCCATATACTTTTGCAATGGAATGGCCCCTGCTTAAAACTAGATTCCGACTAGAAGCCCCTTTCATCAGCCGCCCTCTCTTCTCCATGCTGTTCTGCTGTTGGCTGGAGTAATGGTTCTTCGTGCTGCTGTAAGAGACATGAATCTGTGCATTCCTGTCGTGCCCCCAGGGATTTGGGAGGGAGAGCAAATCTGAAGAATCTCTCCCCATATGGAACTTGTAAACATGGCCAGTGTGGGATAGGGGCTCGTATGGGGGGACCTTCAGTTCACTTCATTGTGTTATGTTTACTGATTGACGCTGTGCATTAGACATATTGAACACACTATTTTAAATCTGCACCGCTGAGTTGCCATTGGTCTCTCATTGAGTCCCAGCTATCGTTTGTGTACCATCCATGCATATTGATTATATGTCAATGAAAGTCTGTCAGAGTGGATTGATGATGGAACATGCCCCGGCCGATGCAGACTGTTGCCTTGCTGCAGGGTTTATGGAAAGATGAGCGGGTCTTTTGGGCTCAGCTTTGTTTTACAGGTCTGTCCCTCCGCTTGCTTTCCCAGGTGTCTGAGCGGCTGACACTGCCTGGTGTGGCCATTGGCCTGGCCTGGACACCTCTGGGTGGGGAGATCATGTTTGTGGAGGCCAGCCGCATGGAGGGCGATGGGCAGCTGACTCTGACCGGACAGCTGGGCGACGTGATGAAGGAATCGGCCCATCTTGCCATCAGCTGGCTGCGCAGCAATGCCAAACTGTACCAGCTCACCAACAGTGAGTCATTGCCAAACTGTACCAGCTGACCAACAGTGAGTCAGTGCTAAACTCTAAAGAGTACTGTGGCACAGACCCCCTAGTGAACAGGTGCTAGATCAAGTTCATACTGTGACAAAGTGAGTCCGCATACATTTTTTCTGCTCTAAAAAATAAGATTTCATAATAAATATTTCTTAAATTCATTCTTTTTTTAGCGCAATCAACCGTGTCTCTCTGTTAAAGGAGAATTCCGGTGTGATATTGACCTAAAGTGTGTTGAAACATGATACCGAGTGTGAACGTATGTCTCATAGCCCATCTCGGCTTGTCCCCTGCACTCCAAAATCTGAAGCCAGTTAGCCCGATGCTACCAACAGCTTTTTCAATGGTGGTGCCCGACATCGGGCTAGCCATGCAAATAAATCACTGTTTTACACCATTTACGAGGCTCAATGTATCTCCACACTTCATTGGTAGACTTCCGAGGGCCCTGACATTTAAAACGAGACATTGAGAACTTTGAAAAAGCACTGGTAGTTTACTTACAAGGCGATTTATACAGACAGTATCTTCCGCGAAGTTTAGCGTTTGCAGCCATCTTGAATTTAGTCACGATAAGTCGAGCGACAAGTAAGAATGAACAGGTATGATGAGGGATCCTGTCTGTATAAATCGTCTTGTAAGTAAACTACCAGTGCTTTTTCAAAGTTCTCAAAGTCTCGTTTTAAATGTCAGGGCCCTCCGAAGTCTACCAATGAAGTGTGGAGATACATTGAGCCTCGTGAAATGGTGTAAAACAGTGATTTATTTGCATGGCTAGCCCGATGCCGAAGCACCACCATTGAAAAAGCTGTTGGTAGCATCGGCTAACTAGCACCAGATTTTGGAGTGCAGGGGACAAGCCGAGATGGGCTATGAGACATACGTTAACACTCGGTATCATGTTAACACACTTTAGGTCAATATCACACCGGAATTCTCCTTTAAAGTCAGTGCTTGACTATAATGTGTCACCAAGACCGAGTCAGCGATTAACTCTTACCAGCTCAGCAACAGTGAGTCAGTACTAAACTGATGGTTGTATCATCATTTAAAAAATTGCCCAATTGTCTGCCTCATATGGGGGACATCTTTGAGAAATACACGATATCTGGTCACAAAGATGTAACAGCGCGAGTCTGAGTCAGTGCTAAGTTATAGTCAGTCAGTGTTAAAATATACCTACTCACTGTCTGTGACTAATTCCTTACCTGTCTGATGACTTTTACATAGGGAATACCTTGACTCCGGATAAGAACTGACTTGTCATGTGACTCTTTGCAGTGTCTGGTCAGCCAGACCCCATGGAGGGAACAGACATCCACCTGCATTTCCCTGCTGGTGCCGTCCTGAAAGATGGCCCCTCTGCTGGTGTGACTATAGTGACGTGCTTGGCGTCGCTCTTGAGTGGGCGACTGGTGCGCTCGGACGTGGCAATGACTGGAGAGATCACACTCAGAGGCCTGGTGCTACCGGTGAGCTCGCTTTACAGGCAAAGCCTTGACCCTTTAAACATACCTCTGTCTCTCTCACACACACACACACACACACACACTTAAATTAGTAATGCTTACAACATGTACTTGCACTGGATGGACACAAGATGGCAAAGTCAGAGACTTCCTTGAAGTGAAACTATTTTGTCTAGCAAGACATATGTTATGCATCCTACATGCTTCCTGCATGTTTCCATGAGGCGACAGTCTTTCTGCACTTAGGAAATAACATGTGGCTCGTTCCAAGGCCACGCCACGGCTTCACTCTGGGGTGTGGCGGGTGACACGCATTACCTCATGATTAATGTGCTCTTCCCTTCTCTAGGTCGGCGGGATCAAAGACAAAGTGCTCGCCGCCCACAGGGCGGGCCTGAAGCGGGTCATCATTCCCAAGCGCAACGAGAAGGACCTGGAAGAGATCCCTGCCCACATCAGGGCGGAGCTGGACTTCGTGGCAGCCGGCAGCGTGGACCAGGTCCTAAACGCCGCCTTCGGCGGGGGTTTCCCGGCAGCAGCCACCACCAGCCCTCTGACACACCCACACCTCGCCAGCAAGCTCTGAGACCACTTGGCTCCCGACACTGTCAAAAACACTCACTCACTCACAAACTTATGAATGACTGACTACCTGCACACAGACAAACATGTACACATCTGAGCCTTCGGGAGTGCAACTAAATTAAGTGCAAACGGGAGGCTCCCTTACACCTCAGTAACCAGAGTTGACCTGCCATTCAAGAGGTTATGGTATTTGTAGCACTTATTTGAAGTCCTACTCATTCTATAGAATTAACCTTGAGCTTTCTGTTGGCTTTGTAAGTCTTCAGCATAGGTAGTCATTACCCATTACCATACACTATGTAGACAGTAGTGTGTTTAAAACATACTAAGTCAGTCAGTTTTCAGACCATAGTCTTGAACTAAATCATGGACTTACTGGATTTTGGAGTACCACTGACCATGTGCGCCAGTTGATGATACAGTCGATGTTATACTGGTTTCAAGAGTGAAGTACAATTCTTAATGAACAGCGTTCCCAGTGCCTTTGTCAACCTCTTGTTCAGTAATAGAGAGCAGTGTGCGGTCTGCTTTGAGTCTGAGCGTCTGGCATGGCCTGTGACTGATTTGGTGCTCTGAAACATGACTACTAATAAGACCAAATAAATATGAAACTAGATTTTTTTTATGCTGTGGAATGCATTTCCTGCTATCTGGATTTCAAGTTTTACAGCGCTATTATTTCTCTGTTGTCATATCATACAAAAAAACTCCCCAGATAGCCTTCAATTTCAACTTCAGTGCAACGTTGACATTAGGCCTAAAGTGTAAAAAGAAAAACCTTGACAACCTGAAGGCAATAAGCAGCGTGGAGTTAACCCAGAGAGCTCATGCTGATGGGCCTCGGAGAGCATGTTCAGAGATGCCTCTGCAGCCAAGCCAGCTCTCCATCCCAGCTGCAACACCATGCCTCAGTTGTCACTAACGTGTCAAGACACACTGTGCACAGCCATGATCCACAAATCACTACCGTGACCCACCAGTCACAGGCAGCACAAGTCCAAACAAACAACTGCTTACCTCAGCACAGATGGCTCTGCAGCAGGAGTTGAGAGACAGCATCAGACCCAAGTCATCCTTGCTGAACACTCCTGGCTCAGGTGTAAAAAAGTCCACAGGCTACAACACTGGGGTAGGGGTTGAGAACACAAATCACTTGAGGGCACAGTAAATAGCCATGTGAAAACATATTCGCCTTCTGCACTTCCACATCTGGACGTGTGAGGCGAGTATGGCCCGACTTCTCTTGAAATGGGGTCTGCGACAGATCGGGGAAGTTCCATCAAGGAACTGGACAGCAGACTACGGCTAAGTGAGATGGCAAACAGATGGAGCTCGTCTGCTCACCACCTGTCCCCTCTCCTCCAACCGAACTCCTCTTCATTAAGAGTCATTTCTTGGGCAAGCAATAGACAGACACCCCCTCTTCGGAGTTGGGTTCAGCTCAAGACTTCTACAAAAGGCCCCAGCACCACCACCAAAACGTCTATGCAAAATCACCTTTACAGTTTATTGCCTGGTTCTGCAAAAGCATTTTCAGACAGTATCCAGTAATAATGGCACCGTATCAATAAAACTAATCTGGATCAAAATTAAAATAATCATATCAAGTTCAAGCACATCCTCTAGGCACAGTGGAAGGTAATGCCAAAGGTATGAAAAAGATAGATTTATTTAATGGCCAAAACAAAAACAATAAACGAAGATAAGGACCAGCAACAGCACAATTAATCCACAGAGCTATCAGTTCTGTCTTACCCACCCATCACACACAGAAAGACAACATAACATAAAAAAAAAAATAAAAGAACCCTTTTCATTCTTCTCTTGAACATCATAACAAAAAATAATTACAATAATAATTATTACAATCGCATAATTAATACAGTTAATATGAGTACTGCAGAGGACCTTATCAAAGAAAAACAAATTGTTGATAATAAAAACAAAAATGGTACTTTTGAACGTAAATTTTTAAACTGAAATGTTTTATATTTTAGGTATTTACATATTTCAGAACATTTTTTGGGTGGGGAGGGAACGAAATAAACAAACAAAAAAATAAAAAAAAATAAAAAATAATAACACAAAAGTAAAACGGTGTGGAGACCCGCTCTGAGCTGTCCCCAGTGAGAGCGTCCCCCACGGTCCACCCCAGCCTCCCATGCAGCAGGCCTGTGGGCCGGCCGGATGGGATGGATTCGCCGGATGGGGTGGAGGGCGCTGGCTGCGAGTTAATTCAGCTCCCCCCTGGAGCGGTCCGCAGGTTTCCGCTTGCTTCAAGCTCCTACCTGGCCCAGTCCAGCCTGACCCGTCCCGTCCTGACCGGAGCAGACTCGGTCTGACTCGGCACAGCCTGGCAAAGCAGCGACACCTCGCGCTGCCCCAACGACTACTTGCACAACAGCGAGGGAAGAGGAGGAGGAGGACGAGAGGAAAAAAAAAAAAAAAAAAAGAATAGCTCCAAGCTGGCCAAACAAACCCTCCCAATCCCCCCACATTCCCCCCCTCAAGTCGTCAGCAAAACCCCCAAGCGGTCCTAGTTTGAAATGTGTCCGTGTGTGGGTCTGTGTGTTCTGTCAAGTGCATTTGCCTGTGTGCGTGTGTGTGTGTGTGTGTGTTTTTGTTTGTGTGTCCTTTTTTTGTCTGTTTTGTATGTGTGCATCTGTCTGTTAGTGTGCATCTACGAAAAAAAAACAAGGTGTCCTCAGCACATGGATATGGTGACGTTGATGCCCAGGTTACCGTTCTCGGCAAATAGCTGTGCGATGGAGGTGTCGAACACCAGGCAGTCGCTGTTCATGATGGCGGTGGCGATGCCCTCGTGGATGGAGCGCGGTGTGGCCTCCCAGGTGAGCCGGCGCCGGTGGCCGTTGAGCTCCAGCCGGTAGGCGAAGTTCTCCGCCTGCTTGCGCGTGCCGATGAGCTGCACGATGGCGAAGAACTGCTGGTGCCCGTCGTACTTCTCCTGCTTCTCCAGCACCAGCATGAAGTGGAAGCCGAAGCACGACTGCATCATGACCCAGTCCACGGCGCCCGGCAGGTTGATGTCTGTGGCCAGGAAGACGATGTCCTCGCCCTGCAACGTGGTGATGGACTTGTGCTGGTGCAGCAGGTGCGGCATGACGGCGTCCAGCGAGCCCTGCCACTTGCACGAACACCGCGGACCGCAGTAATGCGCGAAACTTCGACAGCTCGGCTTTCGGCCTTGTCTGTGTGCGGCAGCGTCACCTCGCAGCCCGACGAGGCGTACTTGCACGGGAACAGCACCGAGTTGGCCACCTTCTCCATGGCCAGGTTGCGGATGGAGCCCAGCGGGCCGCGGCACGTCGGGCAGCACGTCAGCTTGGGCCGGCAGTTGCTGCACACCAGGTGGCCGCTCTGGCACTGCAGGATGGGCGGCAGCACATAGTCGAAGCACACGGGGCACTCGAACAGGCTGGCCAGGTCGCTGTTCGAGGCGGTGGTGCCCGACAGGGTGGGGACGCGTTGGGAGGGGGTGCTCTTGGAGGTTCCTGTGGGCAGCGCTGGGGCAGGCTGGCGACTCATTTCTGCACAGAGGAAAAACAAGGCCAGAGAGAGAAGGGCGGAAAAGTAAGAAAACGACGGAAGAAAAAGACAGAGTGGGGGGTGAGAGAGGAGAGGAGAGGAGGGGTAGGAAAGGGAAGGTAAAGATGAAAAAAGAGAAAACAATGATTAGTTCTGAGAACATATTTAACACCACAAAACTTATAACAGCTCAAAGTGTTATGAAGCAGTGAGTCACAACAGCAGCAACAGCTGCAGTGGAGCTTCCTGCTCCAGTCGAGCGACTACTGGGAGCTGCTCCACCAGTGCAGGCCTGCAGATTCCATCCTCTTAAGGTCACCCTGCCCCTCAGCCACATGGGTAAATATAGCAGAGGGACGTGCCTCTGGCGGAGGCCCTCAGAGCCGGACGGGAGGGAGGGTGTGGGTGGGGTGCAGGCTTCTCTGCTCTTCTCAGAGAGCCCAACCCATCCAACCCCCCTCATCTTCATCTGAGCAGGGAGTTGACCACAACAGGCAGCACGGGGGGCCGAGAGGAGGCCAGGGTGCGTGTTGATCGTACAGGAGAGGCCGAGGGATGGGGCAGTGTTTTTGCTGTGACGGGGCCAGCCCACAGCTATTTCTGCCATTGGATAGAGCAGGGTGGGGGGAGAGGCACAGCACATTTAAAAGCTGTGCTGGAGCCAGACGGGTGAAGTGGACTCGGATCCCGAGGAGAGCGTTGCTATGGGAACCAGCTGTGGTGAGGGGAGCGAGTGTGTGTGTGTGAGATATCAGGGCTGAAATTTTCCCCTGCAGCAGGCTGACACTAGGCGTGGCTCACTCACCCCTATAGATTTATGCAACAGCTGCACAGACTCAGTACACAGTAGAGCAGACATGATACAGCACAGCAGTACAATCAATCACACACACACACTAAAGCCAGAGCAGACGATGCACAGGTGAAGATATGCACATGAAGCACATGAAGACGTGTCCAACACATGAAGAAGTTAGACAGACACACTGAACAGGGAAGCACAGCAACACTCACTACAAGCACAAGGCATCACAGCATGCTACAGGTAAGCAAGGCAGTCAAACATAAAGGTGTGTGATTGTGTGTGTGTTCCACCAGAAGTCACCCACACACACACACACACACTTGATTTTATTTTCTAGATGCTAAGCAGCAGGCTCTAAAAGAGAGGTGGGATTTTGCAGACCTCTCCAAGAACCCAGCTCAAGGAGCACGGTGATTGGCTGCCTACTTGCCCCACAACAGCATGGGGAAGATTGAGGGAGGGAGGGAGGGAGGGAGAGAGGCCAGAACCAGAGAGCCTGGCGAGGGAGGGGAGAGTGGCTGGAGAAGCCACTGAGCATGTGTAGGTGGAACACAGCAAGAGACGGGTTGTAAACACATCTGCCGTGATAAAGCTGCCCCGGGTATTTTTAGCCGTCTTAGCGAGCTCGCGGAGCGCGAGCAGCAACCAACGACAGATTTAGCCCTGATCACTCACTCACTTCTCGGTGTCCCTCTCTCTAAAACAACAAACACACACACAGACAGCGCTGACAAATAGGTGGCCGAGGAGGAGCGCTCTGTTGCTATGGAGCCTGTTGTGGAGGATGGGGCCAGGTGTCACTTGGATGGCAGTGTGCAGAGTGGAACAGTCTCTTCGCTCCTCATACAGCTGGATGCCTGCAGCATCACAGCATGACCTCACCTTCTCTAGTCAGAATTAATGGCCCTGAAAAGGGGTTAAATGCTTCAGACCAGAGGTAGAGTTTGGTCTGGTGCTAACAGATAGGACATCTGATGTTTTGACTGACTTAGGACGACTTAGCAGGTGTCAAAACATCACGCTACTACAATGTTGTGCTTAACAGAACACAAGTTAAGCTTATATTGATAGATTTTCAAGAGCTGTTGCCAAACAACTTACAAAGTTATTGTCCACAGAGCCAGTTTGGACATACAGAAACCTGAAACGTGCAAGAACGCCAGAGGAACTTGAAGTGACTGAACAGAAAACACACTGTCCTCATTCCTACCCTATCCACTTCCCAAACAATCTCTCCTCCCCTGAACCCTCTGCTTCTCTTCCCTCCCTCATACTCTAGCACTCCTTCTCTGGGAGCTCTTCTCTCTTTTTCCCCCTGAATCCCTCCATTCTTCTCAGCACCCCCTTTCGTGAGCCCCCTGGCCTGTCAGGGCTTGGCGGTGGGTGAGTGAGGCTCTGCCATGCGGAGGGAGGGGGGCGTAAATAAGCCCCGGCTGAGGAGCACTCATCACACCACTGGGGGGGGGGGAGAGAGAGAGAGAGAGAGAGAGAGAGAGAGAGAGAGAGAGAGAGAGAGAGAGAGAGCGCGAGAGCGAGCGAGCATGTGCCAACATTCCACAAACGGTCAGTCAGTCTTTTTTAAAAAACAAAGTCATTATGGCTCGAGGAGCAGAGGTGAGTTACCCTCAGTGACGGGAAAGATCACAAAACAATACTACTCCTACTTCCCCCTTTTACTAAAACAGCAAACACACACAAACAGTGTGTCCCCTTTCATCTCCAAGGACAAGAGACAGCCAGGAGAGATGAAGTTTTCCCACCAAAACACTTGCCAAACCACCTCAATCTGAGCCCATTTCCAAAACAGCCTCAGCTCTGGCTCAGCTTTAGCGGGGAAGTCCATTGTCTATCCTTATTCCAATCTCACTGCAGTGATTCAAGACCTGTCCATATTAATAATGATCAAAAAACCACCCACTGTAGCAGAGGCCAATGAGAATTCCTCCATTCTTCCAGCAGCATAGCCATTTAGGGTGTTGAAAAATGACATTTTAGGCTAAAATGCATTTGCTCGGTTTTATGCACTTGAACAAGGCCTTAAACCATATTTTCAGACACTGACACTAGACAGCCCTTTACACTGCTCCAATACCTGATTACAGGCCTTTTCATCAGTCAACACTCAGTAATAAATGCTCTTGTGGGGGAAACAATGAGTCCCCCACTCCCTCAAAAAAGCACTAGAGGTTCCACTCAAAACGTAATTTATGAGTGATCATACTAGAGATAGTGTATAAAAGGACACACACTTAAAGTGGCTGCTTTCTGCTGGTTCTGTGTACCAGCAGAGAGGATGCGTATCCATGGAGGATATCCTCCCATGCAGCAGGAAGTGACCTCAGCACCATGGCAGTGGCAGTAGAGCTGGGAGCGGGCCAGTAAGCACTGACTTGGCACGGGCTTGTATTGATATAAGCAGCAGGAAACAGTCTGGCTTTCTGAGAACAGAAGGAGGGGGCTATAGTTTAGAGTTTGGTGGAGATCAGCAAGTTTGGACTGACATGCATTGATCTTTTTTTGTTTTTTTTGTGTGTGTGCTCATGTGTTTGTATGTGTGTGAAAGAATTGGGGATCATCAAGGCCCTGATTGCAAATGAGTGTGGTGGGTGAAGCATACAGTAGAGACAGCAAACACTGGTTTTCATGAAGTCGTCAATGAAACAGACACGTGAAGGAGCTTGGATTACACAAGGCGGCTTGGATTACTTTAGGCGGCTGGTTGGGGGAGGCAGAGTGAAGCGGCCGGGTGACCAAGGCACTGCCTGGGCAAGACGCTGGTTCTAACTGCAGGATTATGGTATTACGGGAGGGAGTTTTTGCGGGGCTGTGGTCAGATCAGGGAGATTGCGTGGGGTGTGCATAAACAGCCCCATCTTGCCCCCACCCCCCTTCTCCAGAGTCCATCTGTGCAGAGAGAGAGGCTAAGGGCTGAGGCCTCTGGGGTATGGCTGAGGTGATCAATACCCCTCCTCTCTGCGGAGAGCGATTAGGATGACCAACTCCCTAGTTAAGTAGTAAAGGACGCTTAGCTAGAGCCCTCGGCCCTCCCCTCCTTCATCTTTTCCCCTACTGCTTATTCCGTCTCTGATCCTTCCTCCCCCTCCCGTGTGTATGCCTGCTTTCCCCTAAAGGGACGCCACTCCTGCTCCTCCCAATCAAAGCAGATCTGCACTAGGGAAATGAGCCAGGACATAAGCGCACACACACACACACACACACACACACACACACACACACACACACCAATAAAAGGTAAAAGAAAAAAGGGTGCTTGCCGTCGTCCATATGATTCCCAAGTAAGGCTCGCGTCTTCTCCTGAAATGGGTCGACCTCTGAGCAGGCAGCAGAGGAGGTAAACGAGAAGAGAGAGAGAGAGAGAGGGAGAGAGAAAAGAGAGGGAGAGAGAAAAACAACAAGATTAAAACAGGATTCTTCAAAACAGTTTCATCAGTGCAAGGATATAACCGGCATCCTGACCAAAGAGTGCAGTGGGAGAGACTAAAGGCCTACACTCATGGTCAGTTCAACAGTAAAAACAAACCAGACGTAAAATACACTCTTCTTGGCTCTCCTTTTACTTGACAGGTCACTGTGTTGAGTTCAGTTGGAAAACCTGTGGTGCTTCACCACAAAACAAGAACTGGTCAGACATGCCAAGCAAGCAAGGTTGCAAGCACAAGCACACACACAAACACACACACACACACAGTGGGATGATTCATCAAAGAGTCTGAGAGGACATAAGATGCCATGAAGCATATATGGGAATGGGAGATTAGATATGTCACTACCATGGACTCCTGAAACTGAAAGGAAGGCCGGCGCTGAACTAAGAGCAGCCGGGTGCTCTGAACTTGGAAACAGAGGTGGGGCTTCAGCGTCCACACACTCAAAGGGAGGTCTGTGTGTGTGTGTGTGATTATAAGGCCCAAAGATTCCACAAACACACACACTTTCATACTCTTCCAGCCGTTAAATACCCACTTACTATTTCACAGCACAAACTATAATCTTGTCAATTTTACACACCATGCATCATGAACAACAGATGATGCAACACTCCACACACTTCAAAGGTTGAATCTCCCCAGCATCTTTCCCAGAAGACTTGAGAAACAGAACGGCGCGCACACACACACACACACAGGAACTGCTCCAGCCGTTCTGGAGACCTGATGTCAGCACTTTTCATAGACTCACTCCTTCAGCAACTCTCTCTACACTAATGTAAACCAGCCTTCACCTACTGCACTGCAATACCTTTTTACAGACACACACACACCTCTTTTCTCCTGATAATGCGGAATCTACCATCAGTGAACACTTCCCATTACAGGATCTTCAATATTTCATCAGATCCTGTATGGAGCTCAGGAAGAAATTGCAGGATGAAGTCATGTTCAGAGCCAATTTACCTGCACAGTCAATCACTAACATGCATCTCACTTTCTCTCACACACACACACAGAGAGCAGTGTCTGACCAAAGAGCAAAGCTTTTAGAGTGTTGCCTGGATGAGCAGACAAGCATCAGCCTGCCCATGCTATACAGTCAACGCAATAATGTTAACCATCAAACGCAGATGGTGTTATCTGTATCCTATCACTCCTACTGAATATACAAGCACACACACAAATCATCACACCAGCATCAGCGTCTTTGTCATGTAAGCCAAGTGACTGCTTGAAATGTAAACAAGCAAATGCAAAAGATGTCAGATCTTTATTCTTAGAGACATGCATCCTCTCCAAACAAAGAAACTTGGCCCATATTATTGTCTACACTCGGTCTTCACTACAGCCCCACAAACACAGCAGATTAAATACAAAAGAGAGACGGACAGAGTTGGCCAGCTGGGCGTCTTCTCTGGGCCCTTGGATCAACTTTAACAACTTCAGGAGCTAGCCTAGCCTAGCTCAGGAGAGGGAGAGAGAAAAGTGTGGTAGTCAAGGCATCTTTGGCAAAAGAGGCAAACTGTGGTAGTCAAGGCATCTTTGCTTATGTGTGGTGGGTGCAAGGCAGCATGTTGGAGGCCTCGGCACAGCGTGGTGCCGTGCGGTGCGGCTGGCTGGCTGGTTACCTTTGGGCTTGCTGCTGGCGGTGCGGGAGGCGATGCACGTGAACAGCTTGAGCACCCCCTTCCACGAATAGACGGGCTGCTGCGGCCTAACGGCGCGTGACATGGGGAGCCCTGGCCCCGCGCTTCATCCTGCCCTCACTGTGGAAACCAAACTGTCCAGAACACAGAGCTGCACCGCCACTGCGCCGACCCACATTTCAACCCGCACATGCATGTACACACACACACACACACACACACACAAAACACTGGAGTCTTCAGGCCCACAAGGTCTGCATACAGATCAGGACATAGCCCAGCAGGTCCCGGAACAGTGGAGCGGTTATCTGAAGTCCAGCATGGAGGGAGCGCAGCCCAGGAGACAAGAAAGAGGCAAATGGAGAGGCGGGTTGCTGCTCTTCAACGCAGAGAGAGGTGGTGGAGGGACAAAACAGCCCCGCTGTAATTCAGGAATGTCGGTCCAGAGGGGGGAAAAAAGAGAGAGAGCAAGGGAGAAAGAGAGCAAGAGAGAAGGGGTCAGAGAGAATGATAGCTAAGCAGGAAGAGAGGGGGAACAAAAGATAAGTGAACGTATAAAGGACAGAGAGAAACACACACAGAGACAGAGAGAAACAGAGACAGAGAGAGAGAGAGAGAGAGAGAGAGAGAGAGAGAGAGAGAGAGAGAGAGAGAGAGAGAGAGAGAGAGAGAGAGAGAGAGAGAGAGAGAGAGAGAGAGAGAGAGAGACCAACTCAGACTCGGAGAGTGGAGGGAAAAACCATGGGAGAGCAGGGCTGCTCTTGTTCCACGGTCTCGGCGCACATTCCAGCTCAGCTGTAGCCACTCCCTGGCCTGCCCGAGGATCCTGAGCTCGCCGCCAGACGACCAGAGGAAAAGAAGGCAACAAAGACGACGCCAAACACCAGAAGAGTCCCACAAGTCCTGAGCGCTTCTGTGTGTGTCTGGTCCTCCTGAGTGCTGTCTTACAAATGTGTGGACAGTGTACGGACGCCGGAGAGGGAAAGTGTGCGAGTGTGAGTGTGTGCGCACGCTTCTGTGTGTGTGTGTGTGTGTGTGCTAGAGAAGTGGAATGTCAGCCTGGAGTCAGAAGGCTGAGGCAGAAGGGGTGGAGAGTGAGGGAGCATGAGCAAGAGAAAGTAGGAAAAAGAGAGGGGCCCTGCTTTCCAGTGTGCAGGAGACCAGCCCAGCTCAAGTTACAAACCCACAACCCCTCCTTCACACACACAGCATATGGGCTACAAATACAGAGTGTGCGCTCCCTCCCACACACACACACACACACACACACACACACACACACACAGCCAATCAGCAATGATACCCCAGAACACACTCCCAACACAGATTCCCTGCAGGGGGCACCCCAACACACACTGCAGCAATGTTTCCAAAGTAAAGACTCTACACTTCTTCAAAAGGTACTTCTAACTAAACCTATTCATCCCGATTCTGACACCATAGTCAGGTTACATTAGAAAAAGCACGTGATCACATTTCCCAAGGTAGCCTACACCATTAGCGTTTCTCAATTCCCAGGCTGACGTCACCTCCTAATTACTCTTCAGCCAATTCTTTGGGCGGAGGGCGACCAGTGCGTTTGGTCAGCTTTGAGCATGAGCGAACCTCATCACAGAGTGAATGGATTTGAAGAGCCAATACACTAACCTACTACCACACTTCCTTAAAAACATTAACGAAACATACCGCACACACAGACATTACAACCACAGAAACATTCTCAAACACAACCCAACTAAGGCGGTCCCCTCTGTACACAAAAAGATTAAGCGACAAACTGAGCAGGAATTCCCAAACCTTACAATAATGCACACGCTAGCTAACTCTAAGGCAGCATCAATCAGCAACCACCTACGCTTAAAATAACTATAGCTCTGAGACCAACAAAAGGCACACAAACATAGCTATATTCTCATGTACACACAAACACACTAAATTATAATACGGTTGATCAACAGATAGACCCAACGCTTAATGTGTTTAAGGTTGACACACATTACACAGGACTATATGTCAACATAACACCAGAGATGGCGATACTACCATCCATCCAGTTTCAGGCAAGTGAACAGGGTGTTTGTGAGTGCTGGCTTGGCTGCTCTGCTCTGGTGTAGCCCGAGACGCTCCAGGGGTTTCAGGGAGGCAGCTGGGTACACCCAAAAGACCCCCAAACCAGCCCCCCCCCCTCCCGGCGTAGCCACAACTGCCTCCATTCACACCATCTGCCTCCCAACTGCCTGGCCATACACTAAACCACGAGCCCTCCTCTGTCCAGACACTGTTACACACTCTCTCCCTCACACACAGTTTTATGGACTAATGGTCATAATCCAGTTCAGTAAGGGGGGCCTGGCTCATTCAGAATGAGCCCTCCCTTCATCTCTTTAAAAGGTCATTATCGGCACAGCCGGCGGGATGGAGCTCAAACGGACATGCTCTCAATGCCAGTTGTCAACAACACCGGGGTGCAGAAGACACACACACAAACACCTTCCACAGCTGCCCTCTTCAGCCCCTTGTTTGAAACACACACACACACACACACACCCCTCATTAACATCTGAAAGACACAAAGTAATAAACACAGCTTGGTGCTGCTCACTTACATCTTCTCTCCATCTCTCACACACACACACACACACACACACGCGCACACACACGCACGGTCCTGAGGGGTAAGCAGTTCTGTGATGGCCCACACCAGGCGTGAAGGAACACGTCCTGCTCCAGTCAAATGGGATCATCACACAAGGCTTTGAATCGGGCAGGTTGTTTTGAAAAGGCCGATTTGCAGTGCTCCAGGCTCACAATAACCATGGTAGGCCCGTCAGAGAGAAGGCAAGAAGGAAGGGGTGAGAGACAAGAAAGAAGACAGACAGACAGACAAAGAGAGGGAGAGGGGAAACACTCCACTCCAAGTGCAAAACAGGATCCTCTCAACCCATGTTCCAGACATCAAAAATCTTGTGGTTATCCCTTGAAGGGTTGAACAGTCTGCACCTATGCACCAAATCCAAACAAGCATAACCACAACATTTGGCCAACAAACTGAGATAACTAAGGCCAGCCATGGAATTGGGTAGGTCACTATCACGAGATACATGCAAAATAGTCTCTGGGTTGGAAAAACAAAATGATTACACACACACACACACACACACACACACACACACTCTCACTCTTCTACGGTCCTGTAAAGTATGTAAAGTGTCTGTATGTGTTTGCTTTGGAAGGCTGTGTAACACAGCATTCAAGAATACAGAATGTGCACTGCATGAACACACACACCTGCTAGGATGGTCTTTTCCTCAGGGCTGGGCACAGGTTGGGAAGAGGAGCTTGAGGAACACAGCCAACCTGTTTGACCAGACAGGGGAAAACAAAGAGCCATCCTGCCCCCAACTAAATGATGCCAACAAACACACTCTGGTCCCTGTCTCGCTCACAAATGAACTAACACACAAACACAAACTTATGAACACACTCGGGGGGACGACACTGGTGAATACATTCATCACCCACAAGGCATTTCAAGACACGACAGAGCCTCACTTCAACACCGACAGGGGATTTTTCTGCCTCATCCACATTGACAGAAAGATACATTGCTCCATCCAACATCCACAAAATCAATGGTCAGCTAGACCGATATGCAGAGGGTCAGACAGAGCAACCACACACAAGAGTAACATAGAGCTGTGCACTCATCCTCTTACTCACACAGGAAAAAAATGGAGCTGGTCTCACACACACACACGCGCATATTCCATTTGACTCAATGCTGTCCATCAGCTCCAGTCCTCCTGCATTAGTGCTGCTGCGATTCTGTAACTGGAAACCCTGGGTGCTCACAGGCACTGGAACACAACCTGCTACCACGGAGACACATCAGTTACCCACACAGACACCCACAGAGTCAGACTGCTGCAGAACGGCTGACATGGGAGGCCACACACACACACACACAAATGCTGAGTCAAGATGGCTTGGCCTATATAAAACTGGGGGACCATGACAGCTGAACATGTGAATACTGAATGCAGATTGATAACAGTATCCCCAGCAACACAAACCCAGGAGTTAATTACAGAATTCAGTAAGAAGAGAACTTGAGAGGAATGAATTGCATTTGATTTCCAAGAAACTTTGCAGAAGAGTGACAACTACAGGTGCCCAATTAGAGAGCCTTTCACTGCGGCAGCCTCCAAGCACAGCAAATGCCAATGTGGGCCTGCTGCTCCATCTCTGGCATTCCAGGGGCCATTAGGGTGACACATGGCAGACAGCAGACAGCCCAGCAACTGCCCAGAAGCCCTTCGGTCTTGCTGCCAGGGTGGCACACAAGAAAAATAACCACCAGTCCGATTTTTAAATACACAAACAAACAAAACAGGCCATCATTAGTACCAGATCAGCCGTGACTTGATTTCATGAGGAAAGAACATGGGGTTTTAGAAATGCCCAGATTCATACCATGTGAGTGCACTGTGCACATGTGCAAGCTTCTACACACACACACACACACACACACACACACACACACACACACACACACACACACACACACACAATTAGGGTCCATGTGTTACACTGGGGACAGATGGTAGGCCAGCATTTAGCCCAATGATTATCCAGAAGAACACTGGTGCCACAAGGAAGACTAGGTTGACCAGATGAGATCTGGGGATCCACAGCTGCTGTTAATGCTCTATATTGAGCGTTTGTAAAATGAGTCAGGTTCCCTTATAGCCTATGGGCTGTTGCCCTCACCACACCAACTTCTTTTGAAAGGAGCAGCTGTCAATATTTGGAGGGAGGGAGCTGGTGTGTAGGGCTCCCTCTGACAGAGCGCAGCTGCCAACAGGACAGCAGTGCCATATGACAGTCCACACACACACACACACACCCCACCTTCAACCCCTCACACACATACCATACACACCTATACACACACACACAACAAACACTCACGACCAGCGCTTTCATTCATTCTGCCGAACCAAAACAAACCCTGCACAAAAAAACAAGGCTGCGGTCTTTGGCCATTGTCGCTCTGAAGAGTGGCTGGCCAGACAGGGCTGCTGTCATTTCAGAAGCACCCATGTGTGCCATCCCGCTATATCAACACATGCCTCGAAACGCAATGCAAGTCTCGAAACCTCATTACACAGACATGAGAAGGTCCATGCAGGAGACACACATAAATCCAAAATCTAGCTCGCAAATGCCATCAAATTATGAAATCAACACGTCAAGCTTGGACAAAAATGCACTTTTTTTCGGCAATGTATTATGACAGACGATGAATACACAGCAAGTCGCGCAAGACATGGTCAACCCTGCACTACTCGAGTAAACAGCGTCAAGGTACTCTCTGGTTGCAGGCCACACAAAGTTGGTTGGCGTTTCGCGCCGGTCTCATGTGAGAATCTTGAGGCTTGACAAGATACCTTAACAGCTCAAATTAGGTGTTTGGGTTGAGTCTGGGACAAATCGCATTTGCCTAATACGTCTGGGGTCGATGGAAGAACACAAGTGTTCAAGCTCGCATGCATTCCCTCGCTCTGTTAACACTGCTGTTCCCTTCATTTTCAACATATCACTATAAACACATACGCAAAGTACCAAACGCCAAAAGCCTGACTTACAGCTAGTGTTCGTTTTCGATGTAACCCCACAACCTTATCGGCAATTAATGAGATCTCTGATGGATCGGCTCGACGTACATTAATGTTAACGTTACCCTACGCTCCTGTTAACTACCACGTCACCCTTTTATGGTACAAATGTCGAGTAGGGCCAAACGATGTGATGGTCTATACATAATCAGGTAATCTACTCGAATCGAACTGTTAACATTTGATAAGGATCCATCTAGCAAAGATGGTCACTGGTGTTACTTGACCAACTCCGCCATCTTGGCGTCCAAGTTTTCATTTATTACAGACTATGCAAGCTAGCTGTATTCCCTTGCAAGATACTGACATCAGGGATCTCCCGAGTTCTACAGATGCACGTTGTGAGCATTTAAACGTACTGAAACAGTTAGCGATCGATCATCGCAGGAGACCATGGGGTGTTCTACAAGGTGGATATGGCGATAGATCATTTAGCCATCCTGCTAACTGTGATGCCTCCTCCATGTCTGATGTTTTACTTACGACAATGATGCAAGCAATAACATGACCGTAATGGCTAACGTTAGCCGACGTTAGCATAATCGAGCATTCTGTAGGGACTAATGGATCACACCATTACATCTCATGTTAACTCATTGAATTAAACAAAGTAATGAATATGGGAGCAGATCGTTTGTATTTCATCAATACTCATATGTTCAACTCACAGACTTTGTGCCATGTTTTGTCACTTTACTGTCACCCCTGGGCAGTTAGCATTGACGGTAAGCTAGCTAGACCTCACTCTCGGCTCCCTATGCTACGAACATCAGCAAGGCATCTTAGCTACCTGATAGCTATTTTACATAAACAACGACTGGTGAAAATCGCAATGACTGATCCCCTTTTATATTCACCATGCGGTTCCTAGGGTCATTTACCTATACCTTGTTTTGATTTGAAACACCTTGTAACCTTCCTCTCTCTGCAATGTTATTGGGGAAGCACTGGCTAACAGCGTCTTGGCAAACCTAGTAAGGCCGCGACCACAACTCAAAATGCACTAATGTTAGTGATAGCTAGCTACAAGGTATTGCTAGCCATTGCTTGTTGTACGGTGCTAGCCAGGGCATTAGCGAGAACAAAACATGTACACCTACAAAAAACACGTTTGCATCAATCATTGCATCCATCTATCTATACAGAAGCTAAATGATAAGAACACCAATCAGTGTTACGAATACAGGGCATAAATCCACCAACACAGATTGCAATCAGATGATAACGTTAACGTTACCAGCTAACATTAACTGTTAGCCAGTGTCAAACAAACCAACGTTGAAAGTGACATCCGTGTAGCCCTAGAGCACATAATAAAAAGACACTGTTCAGAACGAATTGTTACTAACTATTCATGTAACTCACCCACTAGCTGTTGTGTGAAACGTTAGGATTAGGGAACATATGTCTAACTAGGAAATATTCAATGTATTCTGTACATAACTAGCTACCGTTAGCTAGCTAGTAACCTAGGATACACGTCTGATATTAGGCTAGTAATTCTAGCTTGATCGAGCTCTAACGTTAATGTTCGATTGTAGCTAACGTTACCAGCTCAGAGAGCGTTTCGAGCCATTTAACTTCTCATTTGACTGTTTACTCCAGACACCTTTCTAAAGGTACACAGTTCATACTTTGTAACCTACCTTTAGTAAAAAAAAATATCCCGAGAACCGTGTAACAAAACTGACAAAGGGCCCTATAATCCGCTGTGGCCGGTGTCGGCTCCGCGCACTCTCTGTTGTTTAAATAGTTTCCACCTCAGGAGCAGCGACCATAGACAGTGGCAGCGAGCGCGCATAATCAAACATGAACGCGCGCACAAAGACGCATACTGTTGCATTCACATCACATCCATCAATTAAGGCCTATTCTTTGCACTAGGAGAGGGGACGAAAGTTATTTGTTTAATATTTGTCCACTTTTGAGCGGATTATGTCTATAGTTTAATTCATAAGTGTTATGTGGGATCAAACCAAGATTAAAATGTGCACTATTTCGCTTCTAGGCCTATCTAAAATGTCAAGCATGTTCAGTTTGACGGACTAAAATTATTTTTAAATACCATACATTATAATATACAGTCTGCAATTTAGCTAGTTGAATCTTGCAACAATGCTAGATCTTGATACACCTTTCTTATCCTACCTGGCCGCCGACTTCACCAAGCACCGCATTCTCGCTTCTAAAAATCATCTGGATGATCAAAAGTTAGTTTTGTGGTGTCTCATATTCAGTGTTGGGACTGTTATTCAAAAAAGTAATGTAGGCCCTACCCTACGCAGGCTTTAAGTAATGCATTACTTAACTTATTGCTCCAGTCAAAAGTAATCCTTTGCAGTTTGCATTATATGCCTACTTTTGCAGTAGGCCTGCTCTGACACGTTGCCTAAAATACTGTAACTTAAAACAAATGGCTACATCACAAATTCACAAGTAAAAGTTCTAAACAGCTGACAAAGTTGGTGAAAACCAGCCCAAAGAGCAGTGATTTATTCTCACCAGCAGTTGCTTTAAAGAATTTAACCAATTATAAGTAATAATAGACAAATAAGACAGAAATTGTAATTGTGCAATGAGGTTGATACAACAATTTTACCAATTACACACTGTTACCTGTTGTGCTGTGTTTGCATTTGCCAGCTTTGGGCAGACTTCCATAATTCAAGTCATAATGTCATTCTTTATATCGTGTAAAAAATGATTGAGCTGTCAGTTTGAAATCAGTAGAACATATAGACCCACGGGGACCTTCATAGGACAGCATTTGAGAAAGAGTGTGTCTTCATCACAAAGAAATAAAACAGACATGAGAGCATGTAGGTTGTGTATACTGTTTCAGGGACAGAGACACACACATATCATCAATAAGCATATCAGCTTTGAGTGCAAGACTTCAAAATCACAATTCTTCTGAGGCAATACACCCTAGAGTATTCATCCTTGTAAGAGCACAGCTGGGAAATGAACGGCCACTCACAATAAATCTCTCCGGTGTTCTTTTCAGTCTACAAATTTGCCAGCTCAGCCACAGAGAGGAAATGACATCAATGTTTGCCGCTCCACAGCAGATGGAGAGATGGGCTGGAGAAAGAGGCAGAGAGGCCCCTCCCTTTTGGCCACTGGATCAATCAACACAGCACATGGAGAAGACAAAACTGAGAGTGTGGACCTGTGAGATGAGCGTGTTCTCACTCCCTGAGCTAGAGGCATGGTAGCCATCTCAAAAGTATCAAAGCCTAAGTTGCACAAAGTGTGTGATTGCACCCACAATGCTCTGTTATTTGCAGTTTGATGTGTGAGTGTGTCATTTGTTTGTTTGTGTGTGTGTGTGTGTGTGTGTGTGTGTGTGTGTGTGTGCGTGTTAAAGAGACTGGGATTGCTGTACAACTGTGTTGGACTAGAGCTTAAGTTCCATTCCACCTACACAAGAGGGTAAGTGAGCACATGTTTGTATAATGTCTGCAACGTATCCCATTGCATGATGATTGCATTGCAGACTGCAACAATACTGGACGCTGTCTGCAATACCGAATCTCCCCTCTGAAGCTCATTTCACCCACCAGCACTAAATCTTTCACCCCTCCTTCCCTCCCCTTCCTCTCTGTTCGCCTCCGCCATTAATGGTAATCTCCACAAACACTGCTGCTATTCAGAAAATCTCAGATGAGACCACTTGCAAGAGAAGGTTTGCTTTGGATGACAATCAATCTCATTCTTTGCACACTAGTTTGTGCACACTAAGCTGGCAGGATGTTACTCTCCCCAGAAGACCCTCTGAAATATTGAGCTATTCCCCAGTCATGTTGATGATGACCAGATTAGAGGGATGTATTACTTTCTCCCTGGTAATCTGGGCAGACATGGGTTTTGCCATTGTGGTTTGGTTGAGTTTCGACCATGTCAGTGAGGGGTGTACATGTGGATGGGGGAGGGATTACTGTGAATGGGTTATGTAAGCAAATTGTACCAGCAGTGTGTGTGTGTGTGTTTGTGTGAGAGAGAGATGTTTAGCTGCTGTGAAGTATGAGAGACATGGGAAATGCAGACCACAAAGAGACAGAGAGGGAGGGAAAAGGAGAGAGATTTACTGGTCAGGATAGGGAGAGAACAGTACTGAGAATGTTGAGCTGCTCAGGAATGTTGATGGTATTTGAGCTTTCCTCCCTGGGGAGAATTAGTGTATGTGTGTGTGTGTGTGTGTGTGTGTGTGTGTGTGTGTGTGTGTGTGTGTGTGTGTGTGTGTGTGTGTGTGTGTGTGACTAGAGAGAGAGCCAAGGACAAGTGTTATCTCCTCAAACTCATTGTTCATCACCACCACCACCATCATCATCGTCACCACCATCACCATCTGTTGCACAATATCAATGCCACTCATTATCAAGCCACAATCACATTTTTAATCCACTAAATCAGTTGCTGAGACACTGCTGCTTGGAAGCATAGCTCTCAAAAATGTTGCCAAATTTAGTAGGCATTATCCTAGATCCACCCCATATATGACCTCTCAGACAATTGTCTTTACTTTTTCATTAAAAAGAATTGTGAGGAAAGCATGCGATAATTGTCTTGGCCATACAATAATACAAACGGTACAAACAGGTTACTAAGGTAAACAATAAGTTATGCAGCAAGAAGTCTTCAGTTGCATTTGTTAAGGATATGCATTGAACTAAAGCATGCTGCATCCATGTATGGAACAAATAAAAGAAAATCCAAGAAATTTGAGCAGCACATCAAATAGGATAAAATGATATAACACTTAACTAAGATAAAAAAAAGAAAAACAGCCTCCGAATATTACTGTGTGCCTTAATGGGCGTAAAGCTGACATGGGAACAGTGCATGGCTTTGTAGTTTGTCGTTTAAAATGTAATTTGCTCTTTCATGAATGTATGTAATTTCCCCCAGGGCTTGAGATATGATTAAGGGGATCTTATTTGAACAACAGGTATGTTTTTAAAGACTTAACGTTGTGAAATGAGGCATGATATGAGCCTAGCTGGAGACTCAAGCCAAAGGATCAGTGTTATAGAGGAGAAATGACACACATCAGTAGAACTGTGTTTGTGGTTACGGTCTTATTTGGTAAATGCTATGCAGTTTGCCTCTCACCAACAGCCATTAGCCATTTATCCCAAACACATTGATGTCTCATTTAACATGTATTCCAAGATGCTGATCCTTTTTCCAGACACTCCCCATCCATGACAGCATGGTGGAGGTGTAACGACACTGAAACACTCACCTGACAGGTTTGTGTAATGAGGCTGGCAGTGGAGCATGGGTGTTACGTAATGAATAGGCACTTGATCCATGTGTGAGCTAATAGGTGGAAGTCAGGGACTCCCCTCCTCTGACAGACTATCCCTGACGTCTGCATGAGTAAAGGTCAGATGCAATTTAGCTGTGCATTCAAGTATCATAATGCATTTTGAATTGCACAATTGCATGCAAGCTATGTCTGAATTTGTTTAATTGAAAAATGGACCTAATGAAATTTGCATTTTTTTCAAACTATGTGAGTTTTCAAAAGGAAAGCTATGGTCTTGTAGATTTCTGCAAAACACAATAATAACAGTCCTTAGATAGAATTCTGTAATAGCAGTGTCAATAGAATATTCCCATTGATAGAGTTGGACAGTGCTGGAGCCGTGAAATGAAAGTGACAAGTTATGTCACTGCACCACACCATGCTCTAATTGGATTACGAAACCCCTGCCGCTTTTTGGGAACGTGGCAGTGGGTTTTGATTGGGGGTCTTCTGCAAGTCATTGCGATCTGACTGTTTGGAGTGGACCAAGGTCAGCCAACGTCGAGAGTGTTGAGGCTTTATGTCGCCCCCTACAGACAGCGCTCTATTCCAAATGATCTTCTTAACTTTGAGATGCTGTAACTTTCCTTTCCCCACCATTACTAGGCCTTCTTAGCAGCTCTCTCCAAATTGAATTGGAATAGAATTATTTTACCAAAAAATTTTAGTCTTGGTAACTCTCACTGTACTTTGGCTGTTTCTCCAAACTCCAGATGTATTATACCATGTTGAGTATTCAGCTCTGTCTCCAAGCTCCTACGACACAGCAAGAGCAAACTTTAGGGGGTCATATGAAACAGATGACAAAGGTGACTTTTGGTCTTCATTGTAAACACAAGGCCTTTATTCACCACTCAGCCAGTGCAGGGCAGCTGGCCTAAACCTCTGCAGTCAACCTGTGAGATGCCCACAGAGGTGACCACATACCCAGTCTATATCATACACAGGGCATAACTGACACATCCATCACAAAGTAAAGGTCCACAAATCACCATTTCCTGCTGAAGACAAAGTAAGGGGGCACTGAACACAGAGGTCAAGAGAGCCAAGAAAGCCGTTGTGGATGTGGCCAATGTGAGTGAGACTGTGTGCACACACATTGACAGACTAGAACACAGCTCCATGAAGCGCACATTCCTATACAAATATACACCACAGAGGGATCCATGTTTCAACTGAGTGTGGGGCCAATAATCTCAACGAGAGAAGATCAGAATGCAGGTAGGAAGAAAAAGTATGGTTCAACCACTCCCTCTGGTGGTGGCAAAATAAACAGACTGAAATTTGTTTAAGGCCAGAGTTTGTGGTCATGGTGTTCACATTGCTATTGCTCGGCTTGAGAATGTGGTGCATTGCACAACAGGTTTGGTACATCAGGCCAGCTTATTAAGTAACATGGGGAAATGTTCAGGCCCAGCGGACATGGTGACTGTTTATGAAAGCCTACTGGGATGTCGAGAGAGTCTCTAGAAACAAACCAGTCATCAGAGATAGGAACAGGAGCATCCAACCCATACATAGAACTTTAAATAACAGAATACTGATGATGTAGTAATGTTTATGTTCTATATAGTATATGCCTATATACATATAGAATGGGGTACAAAAGTGTTATATTTCCCGTGGTGCACCATGATGATTCACTGATTACCAGCAACTGATCTTTTTAGCAACTCAACATTGTTGGGAGAAAAAGACCCCTGTGTGCTGCAATAAACTGAAAGTATAGCTCAACAGTCCAACAAGTCACTTGGTTGACATATATACAAAGACCAACTGAAAAGGAACTATACATTACAAAGGGAACACAGGACCCAAATATCCATACAGCAAAGCCAGTTCGACCATGATCATTTCAGCCAAACAGCATGAAATAAAAATGTCTGGGCACATTAAGTTATATAACAAGTATGTACAGCACAAGACATATGCCACTTGGACTGTGCATATCAGCAACATTCAAAAGGGTTTCGTTGTGTTGGTTTGTTTTGCTTTCAGTTCACCATAAATGTGGCTGAGCCAGGGTGCAGTGGGTGTACATTGTGCTTGAGGTGGTCACGGTGCTTTGTGAATGCTGATTGTGAACCTAATAAAGACAGAAGAGCAAGACGTTCACAACAAAGATGGCACCCTGGGGGTTGTAGTCCTCTGATCATTTCACCCTGAACCTCAAAAAAAGCAAACTGGGTCTTTTCTGCAAGCATAAAAACTTTAAGCTCTTCTCTACAAGAACAAAAGGGATTACTGTGTTACACAGTGTGTGAGTGTGTGTGTGTGCTTTATGAACGAGTGTTAAGGCGCTCGTCCAGGAGATCGTCCAGGAGAGCTCTTCATCCCAGCAGGAGACCGGACAACGCGTTCAGGTCGCGCATGTAAGGGTGGTCGCTGAGGATGCGGTCGATGTTGGGCTTCTGGTCGGGGAAGATGTCGTACAGCTGCCTCTTGAGCTCCGACGTCTCCGAGGCCGAGCGCTGCGGAGGGGGCGAGGTGGAGGGCGAGGACCGGGGCGGCGGGTTCCAGCCAGGGGCCCCCGAGTGGGGCCAGTGAGATGCGAGGCGAGGCTGAGGGGGGCTGGACTGCTGCATATGACCCGCGGGGGTGGGACAGAAATCTGAACGCTGCTGTGGACGGCTGGCTGGCCTGGTTCTTGTGGAGAGAAAGGAGACAGAAACAAAGACAGAGAGAAATGATTATAGGAAACATATTACCATTGTTGACATGATGATCCACAGGTCAACTAACATGTTAACAAGATGCAGTGTCTTCTAGAGACACTAGACCAGGGGTGGGTATTAGCAACAACCTTGAAACGACTTAAGTCACTGTTCATGGGATTTCAAAAAGGTGAAAAGTGAAGCCAAAAAAAGTTCTGAGTTGTATACGTGGCTAGCCTTGACATAAACACACCTGCTGTCTTTGCGTAAGAAAACATCCACATGGGGACCATGTTTCCCTAAAGGGTCATCTGGGATCATGAAGTGGTCCTCCACAAAGGTGAAAGGCAGGAGTCTGTTGAAGCCACAGCAGTCACATTCACATGAACACATTTTTCAGTCAAGTTCATCCATACTAACAATACTAACACAATACGCACCGTGGGGGTTATTAGAGGTCGCGTCACTTCACTAGCAATGTGGAGCTTTAACACACAGAACCTTACTGACTGGTTGTTATTGCCTGTGGTGTTGTGAACTCTGTGACTGACCAGCTGAATGTGATGAAACATGGCCATCTTACAGTGGCTCTCACTCACCGGTCCTGAATGATTCTCCGCCATGCCTCCGAGGTGCTCACAAAGTCCCGCAGGTTGTCGTTTGTGACGATGACCCCGTCCGTCTTCTCTGCCAGATGGAGCAGGAACCTGAAAAGGCATGGAAGTTAGTCTCTGGTGGACAACCACAGGGTGGAGCTCTCTTTCCAGCTCAGTTCCTTTTTCAGAGGAACCCTTATTGGCCAAATCAAACAAATGACATCAAGAGGGCACTACAGAGGCCTGAGGGCCAGATGTACTAACGCTTTTGCGCCCACTTCAGGCGTATTTGTTTCGCAACGTGCATGTAGAAACATTGTGAGGTATGTACAAAGAGGCCACATTGAGGTCAAAATGCAGACTGCCTCTCGCGGGAGCTGAAAATGGCAAACTGCGCGTTTCCGTGTCATGCATATGCATTCATGGGAGGATCTAGGGGAAAGTGGGAGTTTAGCGTAAAGAGATGGGAGGAGAAGCGTAAAGAGCGCCTAATTATGCATTTCGCGGTATGTACAAAAACTGCTGGTGAAAACGCACGTCTATTCAGCGCCTAAAAACTTCCGACTTGTAAAAGCAGGTGTTAATCCAAATTGCAGTTAAATGCATCAATGTGATGTTCCCATCAAGAGAACCTTTCAAAGACAACAGAATCGCCAGTTTTGTGTCTGTATTATATCAAAAGCAACCTTAACTTTCGTTAGCCTTTCGAATGTCTTACTTTCACGACATTCACTTAAACTTTCCTACTTGCTAGATTTGACCAATCTTCCATAGCCTATGTGCACAAGTAGTTTGAGTAGCACTACTGATCTTCATCTCTGCTTGTTGACATCTTATCATGTATGGTATTATTTCATGATCGCTAAGCGTTTGATTCTTTATAATGTTGTCATCAGTTAACTTCATTCAACTGCGCTTGTAGGTTCAGTTGTGGATGTTCGTAAATTGCGGTAGGGGGTGGAGAAGGGCACAGTGTGTTATGTGCGCTCTGATACTTTGTCAGATAGTGACTCCATGGTAGTGGTGAATCATACAGCTGAAATGTGACAACTGTGTGACAATTGAGTTTGCCATTGAGACGGGGGGAAATCAGTGACAAGTTGTGTGTGTTTAGTCTGTGTGTTTTAATTATTTCATTTAGCAGACACTTTTCATATAAAGTCAAAGACTAGGAGATGATGAAGACAAAGCCATGCATGATAAAAGTACACCTGACCTGGGCTCATTGCGGGAAAAGTATGTCTGATCTTATCTTATGCGACATGGGCCCGAGTATGCCTGATCTGGTCTTGTGTGATTGGAAGTTGAGTATGCATAAACCGGTTTGATGTGATTTTCAGGGTGAGTATGCCTGATCTGGTTTGATGTGATTTTCAGGGTGAGTATGCCTGATCTGGTTTGATATGATTTAAGGCTGATTCTGAATATGCCTGATCTGCTCTTGTGTGTGATTGGAAGTCAATCAATCTGGTTTTATGGCTTTTACAGGATTTGAGGTTGAGTATGCCTGATCTGGTGTGATGAGCTGATGTCAGCCTTGGGCCATACCGGTCATCGTGGGACGATATGCGCTGTCCACACACTTCTCGGGAGGGGGTGAAGGACAGAAGCCTCAGGTCCTCTAGCTGGCTCAGGAAGTGTTGTTCTGAGAGAGAGAGAGAGAGAGAGAGAGAGAGAGAGAGAGAGAGAGAGAGAGAGAGAGAGATATAGGGGGGCATATTAGAACATGTACTCAGAGCAGAGGTAGAAAACTTCTACCATGTATTGGTTCTATCTGTACACTTAACAGACAATTTCACTAATTAGCTGATCTAACAATGAGTTAGAGAATGGCAGAAATCTATGATAGGGTTCTTTCTGAAGCCGCAGTTATCCTCTCTGACTCAGAGCCTTACTGGAGAACAGGCGGTGCATTGCACCCTTAGCTGCTCCTTAATGCTGCAATACTGCAGCCATGAGATTGCTGCTTTGCACTGTATGCTACACACCTAGTTTCCTAGTGTGAGTCACAACCCACATATAGGGTTTGGTGCCTACTGGTATCATTCATGACTTCTCCACTGTATCTTCAAAGCCATGGGAGGTAGTCATTGACTGAGTAATTGATAATCTAAAAATGAAATAGCTAGATGCAATACGATAAAGTATATTGATTTCAAGAATTTACAATGGATTCTAGTTGCTTCTTATAGGATTAGATTAATATCTTTCAATGTCATACACTGCACAAAGGACTTTTCTCAAAGACTTACCTCAACACGTAAACCATGCATTCCTATCATAGACAATCCTTAGACAAACCATGCATTCCTATCATAAACATTCTTTCACCTATCTTCTATATTCTAGTCTTGCAGCATGTCAACAAACTGTAGTTGGACCTGTATGGCCAAATATTTTCCAAGGCAGAAATTAAGATATGTAGAGAGCTCTAATGCAGAGGGTTTTCGATTCTCTGCTGCTTTGGCTGAAAGACCAAACAGATTCACAGGTGTCTTAGGTTGGGGTTACCATCTGAAAACTAGGACTGATTTGTTTCTGTGATTTCATATAAATCAAGCTACAATGTCAACGTCAATGCCTATATTCATCATGTCCCCTGATTCTTCCTTGTTATTATTTCTGTGTCTTATGTCCCAGGCTGGTTCAGGGGCTCACCTGTGATGTTGGGGTCTCTTTTCTGCCTCCACTGGGGGACAAAGACAGTGATCTCTCGGTGCCCTCTCCTCCAGAAGTGCTCCACGGCAATGGCTATGCCACGACAGGAGAAGATGCGGTGGTTGCCATGGCTGTAGAGGATAGAGGTTGGATCAGTCATGAGTCAATATGCATATTAATTCAACCGTACACTTTAAGTGTAACTAAACTAAACTAAACTCAAAATCAAATGGGAGTTGAATGATGTGTCTCAAGTAACTATGCAGAACTAGCGGTACTTGTTTTTTTAAAGAATATAATAATCTTCCTGTGCTTATCTAGCTTGAACTTGACACACGTTCACATCAGCAAAATGGTCTTTCCACTAAGTCATAGTGGCACAGCAGGACATGCTTCTACTGTGATTATGAAGAAATAAGTGTCTTTAATACAGTAATTTTCTAAGTATTAGCCGCATTGTGTATAAGCCGCATGACAGTGTTTTATGCCAGTTAAAAGAAACAAAACTATTTTAATACCACATTAACTGCCCCCGTATTAACTTCAAAGCTGAAGAAATTTTGCAAAATCAATGTATAAGCTGTGACTAATAGTTGGGAAATTGCGGTAATGATTGAGTGTTCACTTCAGTAATGTTGCACTCACTTAGAGTAGCCATCCTCTCTGCTCTACTCAAACAGAAATTCCTTTCACAAATCACATCAGAAGCTTTTGGAAGTCAACTGCTGGAGCATAGGTGAATTTGGGGATAGCAAGTACTGTTCAGAAACAGTGGGCCCTCAGTGTTCTACAGGGTTTTTGACCTGTAATGTAAATGTCTAAGCCTAATGTAAATGCATGCAAACTCAAGCTCAGTGAGATTCAGCAAAAGCATAGGACAGGCCCCTGGTGGAGTCCAGCACAGCTGTGGTGGCTCTTCCGGCCTAAAATCATGACCTTAAGGCATCACGCACTGCAAGTCTAATTTGTCTCGTACGTCTGCACCATACGTCTGTCAACCCAACCTGCGCAGAGAGGGGCAGGCCTGCCGAAAATCCCCTCTTCACACATGCGCTCCCGGCCCCATCAACAGGAAATCCAGCACATTCGAGTTGATAGATAAACACTCTGTTGCCAAGATGGACAGATAGGGTCAATGCAAGGGTGAGAGGAAAAGTACCAGCAGACCTGACCTCTCTGCTGAATACAAACGCTCGGCTTTTGACAGGCCAATTAGCATGAAGGATCTATGTGTTTATGAGAAAAGAATTTAAGCTGCCTTTTTAAACATCGGCTTTAGCAAGCAGGCTGGCTTATATGATTGATTTAGCCAACCTGTCTTAGATTATTGAAAACTTCTAGTGATACCCACTTAACAACCATGACAGCAACTGCCTGACAACAACAACAGCAGTAACACCACATAGCAGACCATAGAGAGTGTGGTGACAGAAGGGCTCTGGAACTTCCCCCTGGTGAGAGAGAAAGTGATTTCAAACAGGAAGTGATACTAAATCCACCGCTACTGACGTTGATAGTAAAATAACCCAGTCTGGAAATGTAAATAGGTAATATGCAAAAAAGACCCTAAAAACATTCCTGGAAAAAAAAATAGTATAGAACTCCCCCTTGTCAAGTCTTTGAGATTCACCTTTGTCTGGCACGTTGACATAAAAAATTCAAAGACTACACATTTGACTGCAATATGCAGAACACAATCCTCTCTGCAGACTGCATGCATATCTCTTCACACATACGCCTGCAGGCGCAAACATGCCATAGCCTTTGTATGGCGCACTACAAGTGTGACGTGTGTGCGGCCCTGAGCAGTGACCCTGTGCAGTCTGGATGGGTAGGAGCTTAGATAAGAAGCAATGCGTCACATCAGTGTCGCCACGACCGCCTCCATTCAGCTATTGTTGCCCTCATTGATCACATTTTTGATTACGCAGCTTGCATATTCCCTTACCCCAAACACTGGCTTCAGCGACTCACATATCCTCAGCCTTCTCAATTCATCCTGGCACCTTTATTCAGTCAGCAGGACCACAAGTCATTGCCAGCCATTTTCTTGCTAACTTGGCACTATGATCCATCAGCCATTCAATCAATTCAATTCAATAAAGTAAAATGCTCACAGTAGCCTCATCATCACTGTTTGCTCTACTGTTTGTGTCTCAGGCAGAACATCTGGAGTTCATTCAGACAGTCCGAGCAGTCACCTTCTGCACCCACTTTAAATGAAAAAACTCCCTGTCTGTGCTTCCATGTTGCTCATTTTTGACCTACTTCAGCCACATGTCCAATGCCTCAGCTGTAACTGAATCAGTGACTACTATGTAGGGATGCACCGATTGTGAAATTCTGGGCTGATATCAATACCAATGTATAAAATAACAATTTGGCTGATAGCCGATGCCGATATTTTTGTCTTTGTTTTTGTTGATAATTATATCCTTGAGTCGAGTGGAAACAAAACTATTTATAAAGAACAACCAATTTCAAGTCTTTCAGACCTTCATAGCACAACATTTACTTTAAGCGAAATTGATGTAATATAACAGATAAACATCAGCCACTGCCATCGGTAAATGTCATAAATTTGCCGAAAGACGATATCAGTTCACAAGGCCGACAATGGCCGAAATATCTGTCCATTGTCTCAGTTGTGATGGACACATAGAGAGAGAGAGAGAGAGAGAGACCACAATCTTACAGTGGAAACAGGCAGGCACAGGAAAACCTGGCTGCCCAAAAAGGAAAGAATATGTGGTCACTGCCAGACAGGGAAGGTTGAGACAGAGGAGCACTTTCTTCTTCACTGTGATAAATATAAAGACATAAGAGATGCATCTTTCCCTAGCTTTAAAACATATTACCCAAACTTTGAAACCATGGGCACACATGAAAAACTGGCTATCCTCTCAGGAGAGGGACATTCAGCCACTCTAGCAGCAAGATACATTTCACACTGTCATAAGCTGAGAGACTCCAGCATAACTTAATTTTATTTTATTTCATTTATTTATATTTATATTCTTATCTCTATAGAGAATATACATATTGTCCTGTTCTAAAGTGTGTGTGTATGTATGTACAGTATATGTGTGTCAGGGGACTTATTTCTGACATTATAAAAAATCTATAATAACAATATAATGAAATGTGTTGTTGACATGTCTGTATAATTGTGACAGCAGACAAGGCCAGTTCAAGTTCCCAGAACAGATAAAGCCGACTTTTGGAATTTTAAAATGACACAGACTAGGAGCTGCAGAGTTCACATTCTGAGTACTTTTGCCACGGCAGGCTCAGTTCAGTACCTGCACTCATTAGTTTAGTGGCTAAGTACCTGGAGAGTTTGCTCTTGGTTCCTGGAAGGCCTGTGACAAAGGGTTTAGTAAGAGAGGAAAAACACCCTGTGGCGAGGTGAGGGGGTGAAGCAGGGTTCAGGGAGGGGGCGAGGGGAAGACAAAAGTACAGAACGAAACAGAAAGGGAACGAGAGACATTGGAGTGTCGGGGCTCTTTGAGGTACATCAAAGATACCATCAGAGAGAAACAAGTGTGTAAATGAACGTTGAGCGAAGAGTCCCTAGATTCACCACTAAGAGTGCAACCCACGCACTGCACCTGAGCTCACAACTTTAACACGGATGGATGTGCACACATACAGTGTACGGGTATAACGGAAATAAACTTTGAGAAGTCTGCACTGTTTAATTCTAGTAGAGAATGCACTTAATAATAATGGGTTAGCCTCAGAGCCGAACATCCATTTATATCGCTTAACAGGTAAATGCTATGTAAATGCATCAGTACTTGCTGCAATGTAAGCACAGGTTAAAAGAAATCCCGTGGAGGCTGGGTAATGTTAGTCTGCAGAAGGGTGAAACTTACGACATGGCCACGTTACTGCCATCTATGATCACATGCCGAAGATCAGACCGGCCTGGTTCATCTTGCAGCACCAATCGGTAAGGTGTCCGCAGAGACTGCTGGAAGCGAGACACCCCTGTAAGGGGGGCAGATTTGGAGGAAGCAGAGGGCTCCGCACGGACCTGGGGCATTCGCCCAGCAATAGTCTGGTAGGAGCAGCTGGGCCGCGTGTCGGGCACGAGGGGCGGGCACTGCGAGGAGCTCCGCAGAGCGGTCACGCTCTCCACCCGCATGGGCCCCATGGTTTGCATGCCTCCCCGAGAGAGGTAGTCCAGCTTGGGCTCGGAGGACAGGTCGAAGCGGGCTATTGTCCTGGCCTTAGGCCCTTGGGTCGTCTCCATCATTCCTTCACTGTCGTCGTCTATACAGATGACCTCGTACACATCGTTCTGCGCCGCGGCGCCACTCTTCTTTAGTGCCGCCCCCTGATTACCACCAGTGGGCCGAATATTCTCTTTGGCCTTGATGTCTGGCATGGGTCTGACTAGCATTTTGTCCTTGTCTCTGGACACGCAGGACAACATGGTGGACGAGGAAGAGGAGGAGGAAGATGACGACGATGATGAGGAGGGGTCAGGGGTGCGCGAGGTGCGTGAGGCCACCCCCTGCTGGTGGGTCTTGTCACGCTGGGTCTCTTCCACAATGCGCTCTAGCAGCAGAAAGGTGTCCTCCGTCTGGCCCGTCTCCCTGACGACGCGCTCCACCACGTCCTGCTCGTAGCCCATGGTGCGGAAGAAGTTGACGAGACAGCGCAGATTGGTCTCGGGGCTCACCGTCTCGTCCGGTGTGCTCTCGCAAGGGTCCAGCAGCACCGCGGCGCCCATTTTAGCCACTGGCGTTTTGGCACGCGTCTGGCTTGCCTCCCGCTGCCGCAGACCCTGACCTTGCCTCTCAGTCTCCCTTTCTGCGCCCAGCTCCTCCTCCCTCCTCTCGAGCGAGTACTGCCGCTTCGTGTTGCGCTGCTCGCTCTCCGACGACCGCCGCTTGTGTGTGGGCCTCCCGTTGGTCAGCTGCCCGGCCATCCCCTCTTGCCCCATGACCCTGTCCTCAAAGCTGGTGTCCTGGATGTGATGGGACAGCTCAGTGATGGGTGTGCTGGCCTGGGAGCGGTCCTGCTCCAGCTCTGCGGTGGCCGCCAGCGTCGGGCCTCCCCCGACCGGGGAGGCGAGCGTGGGGCTCTGCGCCAGCCCTAGCAGCTCCTCCTTCAGAGCGCTGGGCAGCACCAGCAGCTCCATGGCGTACTTGTCCGTGCGCTCCTCCACGAAGGTCTTGAAGGCTCGCTTGACAGATGGCTCTCGCTCACCGGGCAGGCTGCGCTTCTCGTGGAAGAGCGCCACAAACTGCTGTACACGGCTCTGGGCCATGACAACCGCCTCGGCCCGGCCTTGCACTCGTAGGCGGCCTGGCTCCAGCAGGACCACCTCGGCACTGGTGTCACGCAGCAACCGCTCCAGGAAGAGGCCACGGGCCCCCGCGAAGATGCAGTGCATGTCCACTGGGTAGCGCTCCTCCTTCTGCAGCTCTGGGGCACACAGACCCTTCACATACTCCTGCCAACACAGCACAAGGACAACATCAGCAACACTGTATAGCTGAACAGCACAACTTTATACATTACAGAAGAATGTTTTTTTTATTATTACTATTAATACTTTCTATTATTGTAAAAATGCATTTAATAATACACACTATTTTTCACACTCTGAATGAGAAAAGATTCTCAAAGGTCTAAAACTATTGATGGATTGACAATGTTATTGATTAAGAAACCTCATTCAGGCCAACAACTAGCACAAGCAGGTCAAATGTTTTGCCTGTATCTCATTGATTCGACACAACAGAAAATTTGAGAACAGTGTGCATGTGTCCACATGTGTGTTGCAACTCATGTGTCAATGTACTATAAAAGGCAGTTGGCTATATGGTGACACAAGTAGGACTTGTAGTGACTTCAAAATCATACAAAATCAGCTGTTGTTGCAGAGCGGAAGATCTATATATAACCATTTACCACAGATAAATAAAAATACATTAGCTGCTTCTTGGTGGTCACATTCTAGCATTATTAAGAAATGAATTGCTCTGACCAAGACCTGAACTAGTCTTAATCCTGGTCCTCTTCTGTGTTCGAAACTGTGCGTGATTAACTCGACAAGCTTTGCAGTGAGTAAGGGGAACGACCTGGCAGAGTAGCCGGTTTAGGTTTATTGGGGTTTCCGTTCTAGTCCTGCCCAGAAGGGACTACTGGAGATTCCAGTTTTACTGGCACCGTCGATGACGTTTTCCGCCTGACAGACGTACTCATGCTAAAGTAAACAAGCACGCTTTGCACACGTGCAGACATAAACATCTCAAGATGGGGGGCAGGTCAGATTTGCTTGCATACAAATGGGTATTTTCCCCTCGGTCAGTGAACGGGAAAAAGGAGAAATGTCAAGGGTGTAACGTTATGCGAACCAATGACTAAATGGCTAAAGTGACAGGACTAGAGCGCAACTGATACCGAAAGGATGAGAATGTCAACACCACAGTCAATAACTGTAGCAAACAATGTCAATAACGTAGCAGACAATCATTTTTGTACTGACAGCTAACCTTAGTCTGTCTGAAACATCAGCTGTTCAGCATCTGAATTAGCAACTTGTTCCCTTTAAGAACTTCATCATTTTTTTTTAACGGTAGCTAGTAAAGTTCATGTCCTCCTCGTATGATGAACTTTAGATACTTCAAGATCACAACTTGTTAACAATAGCTACCTTCTCTTTCGGAATCAAAAGTATATTTACCTAGGATTACCGTTAATTATTATTATTATTACTTTTGAAAACGACCACACACTGGGCAAAATCTAATTGCCGAGACAGGTTACCCACGCCAGAATGTCAGTTAATGATAGAGTAACAAAACTACGGATTACCTGAGCTAGCTAGTATCTAGCAAGGTAATGTTAACTGACCAAATAACGTCAGTTACCTAACGTTATTTAGGCCATCCTAACATCGATAGGCCGACTCAATGCCTGCTAATATAAATGTAGCTAACGTTAGCCACCTAGACCCAGCCAGCTAGCCATTTTGCTCTCCACTTTCTTAGCAACTTTAATAAGTTTTTACTAACCGAAGATGTAGTTAATTAATAACACTGTTAACGTTATACACTGGATGAATCAAAAAGCACAAGTATAAGTTACTGTTACAAAGGTCCACTTTACCTTTGCCTTCAGAACATTTTCTCTCTTTCCCATTAGCTTCAACCAAATTTGCCTCGATGCTTGACTTCCGTGAGCTCCTGTATGATCAAGGAGTCCTATAATGGTAAAATCTACACGGAAAACCTGCTCCACTCTGGACTTTGCGCACTTTAGTTCAGCCTGCTTTTCCTCGGGTACGGTGAACTCGTCTACAGTCAACGACTCTTGGTGTTGCCTGTTAGCGGGAGGAGACACTGTATTTCCCGGAGGCTCTGAACAAGTTAGCTCGGTGATTCGCTTCATGCCGTTGAGGGGCCGCGTTGTTGATATAATGTTATTGGAAACAAATTTTAGTCTATGAAGACAACAGAGTTTCTCATTATGAAATCTAAAGAGTGAATAGTTTCCCCCATCATGATTATCCTTTACGTGTCTTCATTGTGTCCTCACTATGCTTCACATCATCGATTTAAAGCTCAGCAACAACAACTTCCATATAGCTGGCTCCCCCGAATGACACCATTGTCGCAACCGGAGAGCGCCACCGGGAAGTTCCAGTGACGTCATCACGACCCGACACGGGCTTTTAGCTCAGGCCCATACATACTATGCTTTTCAGTGTACTTTTCAGAATACTGAATATTTTTTTGCAAAATAAATGTGAAATATTTACATGAAATAGATATGAATCCTATACTCCTATGAATGAATCAACTCCAGAAACCATAGCCTGCCAGAAACCAGCTGCCCTCTGCTGGTTAGTGGAACATATGGCATATATGGTGAATAATTCTTTAGAAAAGGCTTTCTTCTTATTTCATTTCTGTTTTTCACGTGCCATAGGCTAGCCTATTATGCAGCCTTGAGCTACTAAATCTATGCTATTCTTGGACCCATAGCCGATAAGAAATGAAATGGGCCTAGTAGAAGCGCCACACATATAGATATTGTAAAGCTTTATTAGAAAGTTTTATAATATCTAGGGCGCCACACACAAAAGCCAAAGTTGGATGGGTGAAGGATCCAACTGCTGTCACGCTATCTGGAGAAATATTCTTTGGTCACCGCTATTCTGAGATTTACAGCTCCTATTGACTTTCATTCAACACATCAAAACAATATTTCAAAAATGTTCTCAAACTAACGCCGATGACTTATACCAGCATACCAGGGATGCTGGGCGACTAGACAGGCTGGTAAGGAAAGCTGGCTCTGTCGTGGGAGCTGAACTGGAGTGCATCACTTCAATATCAGACAAAAGGACCCTGAACAAACTAATTAACATCTTGGACAATGACAATGACTGTCATCCACTGTCATCCACGGCACAGGAGCGGACTCGGCTGCGGGCACAGGAGCAGGCACCTCAGGGCTAGCCACAGGAGGCGTGGCGTCGGGCGACTGGACTGGCCGACGCCTGGAGCCACATCTCTTCCTGGAGGGAGTCCTGATGGCAAGCCTAGTTCCCAAAAATGGGAACCGGCTGGTTGGAGGCTCAGCTGTCCCACCCTAAGCCCCTGGCACACTGGCCCGAAACCAGTTAGACAGGTCATCTGCTGGAAACATTAGGCCTATTTTTTGGTCAAAGTTTTCTCCATGGATTCCTGGTCAGAACTCCTATTGGAACAGATTTAAAACTTTTAGCAAAAAACTTTCCTTTTCTATCAAATACATATTTACAGAGGATTTATGTGCAGCCGCTGTAGCTGTCTGTTCCATGTCCCCCTGATCGCTCGGCTGTCGCATACCCCTCCCCAGCCAAGGAGGCTGGCATCTGTAGTCACAACCTGTCTGTGGGCTACTCTCACCAGCGGGGCCCCGACTGAGAGGTTCTCGGGGGGTGCGCCAATAGGCAAGAGCTCTCCAGCATCCCCAATCTACTCGAACGTGCTTGTGTCTGTCCCTGACAGGATGTGCGCGGAGCGCTGCAAACCATGCTTGGAGATCTCGCATGTGGAGAAGGCCAAGGGGAACCGCATGTGAAGCCGCCGCCATCAGCCCCAGAAGGTGCAGACACTGGCGCACGGTGACCACAATGTCTCACCGAAAACTGCTAATGCAGTGCTGAAGGCCTGCCTGACGTGCCTGAGACAATTTCACTGTCATGCCCACCGCATCAAGCTCCAGTCCCAGGTAGGGGATTGTCTGCGCGTGCGTGAGTATTTATTTTTTCATTTGTTTGTTAACAAGTGCTTGTGGACACAACAGCGCAACTGCACACAAACTGTCACTTGGGAGAACCCTGGCGTGCTTGGGGAACGGCTCGCCAACCTCCTGTGACTGTCCCAACCCTCGCCAGGGGTTGGCCGGTGGGGGCTGGGCGTGAAGCGGACTGCTCCCTGCCCCGCTTCCAGCCTCGCCTTGACTGCCCGTCCTGCCGCGGCTGGAAGGTGCATCTCTGCAGCCGGACGGTCCCTGCTGCTGCCGCTGTTGTTGCTGCTGCCGCTGCGGGTGTGGTGCACGCCTGTGCCTTGCCCGCACACGGTGCTTGGCCATTGTCGCCACTTGTGCAGCGGGGCAGGAGATCCCCTCTCGCCGAGGCAGAAAGCTTTTCAGCGCGTCCGCGCTCTTTTGTGCTGCTTCAAAACGCTCCCTCATGTTGGCCCGAACAATCCCGAGGGGGTCAGTGGCGCGTCGAGCACCGAGATCTTCTCCCTGTCTGGCAGCTGTGACAGTGTGAGCCACAGGTGACGAACCAGCACCACCAAATGGCCCATCGCCCTGCTCTGCGCCAGAGCAGTGCACCTTGATGCTTGCGGGGTCGAGGTCCCTTCCTCCTCGGCGGCCAACCGCATACTCTCCCCGGCGTACACCTGGAGAAAAGCCACCGTGTTGAGAGCCTGACAAGCCTGCCACCACACATACGCCTTAGATGCCTGGCCAGCCGTAACCCGACAGGGTTTTGATGGTTGTGTAGGCGGCCCTCAGCCTGATGCTCCCTGGGGGCAAAGGTACGCGCTAGCATCTCCTCCACCTCTGGGAGGTGAGCCAGCCCCTGGTCCTCCGCCCATTCAGGGCAGAAAAGGGGGACGAAGCCCTGCAACAGGGACCGGCCAGAGTATGGCTTTCTTGACTTCTGTACCTCCGCCAGGAAGTTGGGCAAGGCTGGGAGGGGGAGAGACCTTTTCTCCCTGGACGGTGCTCGTAGTATGACCTGTCCATTAAGGAGCCCTGGCACTCCGGCTGCTCCCGGGAGAGGGGGGAAGACTCCGGTGGAGCTTCATCCCCTGCGCTCTCGACTAGGCCCTGCTGTTCCAGCGAGCAGCTCTCCGAGGCGACGAGGGACACCCTGTCATCATCATCAGAATCAAGAGAGCTGCCTGCGGAGCAAAAATGCTAGCGGGGGACCCTGCGGCCGTCCCGGGCAAAGTTGCCTCTCCCTGCTCAACCAGCAGCCGCTCCGGGAGCGCAAGCGCATCACCAGGGGCGTCCAAAGGCGTCTTCCTCTTCTGGAAAAAAGGTTGAAGCCGATGACACCTGCTGTCTCCCCCGTTCTGTCTTCTCCTCCCCCGACATCTGCTTTCCTCTTGCTCGCAAGACTGATTTCCTTTCTTGTGGAACTTCTTAGCGACGTCGCTGAAGAATGAAAGTGATTGTTGTTGGCCGCGGTGGCATATTATAGCCGAGCTGTTTCGCGCCAACAGAACCTTAGCAGGACCTATAAGAGGACTTCAGTGCGATCATGTGATCGTGGAATGTATTCCCATTGGTTAACGCCGAGTAGTTCGACTGAAAGAGATCTTGTTATCATCTCCGAAATGCACCGAGCGCAACACTAATTTGGAATCTAGAGCGAGCGATCAAGAGCGCGCACGCAAGAGGGTGACCTAAAATCGCGTGTGCATCTGACGGTACAGATCTACTTCATTTGTACTTCACTTCATTTTGTCATGTCGCATTCCACTCTAGTCCTATGGGTGATGTCAAGTTTACTTTAACGCAAACCATAAAGCATTCCGGGAAGGCAGCGCTGCATTTGAAATAATGTCGCGCGTCAAAAAGCTGGCCGATGCCCAGCTTTATGCAAATGAATCCGTTGAACGTGAGGCGGCTATCCAATGAAAGCACAAGGTTGTAGGTCCTTTGTACTACCACAACAGTGCCTGTGAAATTTTGGTTCCGCTTACAAGACAAATAATGTTTTAACGATCTCTTCCACGACCACCCAGTAGGCCATAAAACAAACGAAACTAGGATTTGGATGAATATATTGACTGTTGGTGTTTCTGGTGAGGATTTGAGATTGCATTGAGTAGTTTAAATAAAACAGTATTTCGAAATGGCTTGCATAGTTTGGTTAGGCTATTAATGTGTTGTATACTGTGTACATGCTTAAAATTGTGGTCCATTTGTGGAAAAACACTTAAGATACGTTAAAACGAACTGAGTATGAGCTGGTAACTGACATTTTAAACAAAACGCCCACACACGACTGAATGAGGGGAGGCAGCGCGACCCCATGCGTATGACGTGTCGTGCAAGTGGATCGGTACCGTGAGTGTAGCGCGCACACAACAGGGGGGAGAGAGAGGGGTGGTGCATGTGTGTCTGAGCGCATCCAAGACAGAGAGCATCCTGATTGGCCTGTTTCGCTAAATCAACCAATCAGTTTTCAGTGTAGGCGGGCTTTTTATCTCTTTTCTCCCGAACTAAATCAGTTCAGTGTATCTAGGAACAGGAGAGTCACGGCAGAGTCAGTGCCCCCAAAAAAGGAAAATGTAAGACCCATTTCAAAGTGTACCCTTGTTTATAAGAGTAAAAAATAATGATAGGCCTAGTCTTGCATGCTGCACTGTTTGTAACAGTGTTAGCATTGCCCATGATGGGTTAAATGATTGCAAAACTAGTGTCAATTCATGTGCATATTATTCAGGCCTATACTAGATGGCTAGTTGCCAAGATCTACATATTTTATTTTCACAATTAGCCTACTTATTTGGTGTACTGACTTTATAGTATTTATTTATTTATTTATTATATATATACAGGGCTTCATGATACCTCCCTGAAATTACTTTTGAGATGTCTAGACTGCCCTATAACGTGTTCGTTCCTCTGCAGTTTTGATGACAATAAATAGAATAATAACGTTAAAGATCTGCTTACTTGCATTTCTCAATCTGGTGTTGCTAACCTACCTAGGCTATGAAAGTAAGTTCATTAAGGCCTACTTGTATTAGAAATACTGCCCATCCCTGCTTCAGATACACCGTATATTTCTACTACTTAAAACAGCCATATGGATGTTCAATGAGTATAGAGTACAGTATTAATAAAAGTACTGTAAACACAGTGCAAAGATTTTATACAATGTACATTTTGCACACATGCAATACATTTCAATGTAATGGTCCACGACTTGAACATTTAGATTTGGCCCGTGGCCCTCCCTGATTCATGTTTGGCTCTTGATGGGGAAGAAATTGGGCATCCCCCGTAATGCGACTTTATCTGCCTATGAAAAGTACACTGTTTCTTTAAATTAACAAGCAGCAGACCCATGACACATCACTTGGGACAACGATTTTAAAATGGAATCAAGTTCAGTTGTTCTCTCTTCTCTCACATCATGATATTTGTGTTAATGTCATCTTTATTCTGTTACACTGTAGACGGGCTCTGGTTGTAGACATTCTCTGGTTGTGCATAGAAATTAATATCTATGGTGTTTTCTCCATCACTCTGATTGTCGTAAAGCTACAATGTGTGTCGCAGAACGGTCGTAAAATTTATAATCGCGCTTGAATAACCCGGATGTAGTTTCAAGTGGAGCAGTGCGTTTTCTTGCACGATAATACAACTTCCACTTTTAAAAGGATTATTAGAGTAGTTTGCATTTCTACTGTAATTCTTGAGTGCATATCATAGATTACACATAAGTATAAATAATTGTGCCTCAACTATGTCGGTCGTTCCACCCAACCGATCATCAACCGGTTGGCCCCGTGGAGTCAATCAATTCGGGAATAAATACATCAGTCCGCCGGCCAAACCTCTTACCCTAGAGAGAACCATCAACCTGTAAGTACTGTTGATCAAAACATTAAACCATGTCCCAAAGTAATTACATGATAGTGTAGTTTTTTTTTATGTCGCCAGCTAGCATTGCAACATTTGCAAGTTGGCTTCTGTTAGCCGACTTGCTAACTTAGATGTATTGACAAAGACTCATTCACACGTTAGTTACGTAATTGTCCCTCTTACGTTTTTCATACCAGTTTTATTTCGTTTACTCTTTCAGGTACCCGCTTACGAATTACACATTTGGCACAAAAGAACCGTTGTATGAGAAAGACAGCTCTGTAGCTGCTCGGTTCCAGCGAATGCGCGAAGAATTCGAGAAGATTGGAATGAGGCGGACAGTGGAGGGAGTCCTCATTGTACACGAACACAGATTGCCTCACGTTCTCTTGTTGCAGCTTGGAACTACTTTCTTTAAACTGTAAGTAACTTCGTTTGCTTCCTAGAGGTGTAGCCTAATTCATAAAGAAGCATGCGAGTTTCTTCAATGGTTTAAATGAGTTCATCCCAGCTGCGCGAATCAATTCACACATTCATTCGTTTCCATTGCAAACATTTTAAGTACTAGACGAATTGGCGCTTATCACTGTTTGCAAACATAGATACTATACATATTTACACGTACGTATGACTTGTGTATCTGCAGGCCAGGTGGCGAGTTGAATCCAGGTGAAGATGAAGTGGAAGGTCTAAAACGTTTGATGACAGAGGTACAGTTACAGCTTTTATATTCTCATCATCATTGCAAAGTTGCACGGCATGTCTAACATCTCAACTCAACTGTCTTCTTGTCTTTGTTAGATTTTGGGGAGGCAAGATGGAGTAAAGCAAGACTGGGTGATTGATGACTGCATTGGAAATTGGTGGAGGCCAAATTTTGAGCCCCCACAGGTCAGTTCCATTTTTTTTTTTTTTAAGTATGGCAACAGATCGTTAAGCTTGACCTTTGTGGGAAAAAAGGAAATGTACCAATTATTTTAAAATGTTCATCATGTATCTAGTAAGGTTTCTGTGACTGGTAGACACAACTAGGCTGGGTGAACCCAGTCTGATCTGATGGTGGTTTCTTTTCCACCCTGCAGCTCAGGCTGGAAACTTGTACATCTCTTTCTCCTGCTTCCGTTACACTTTTGCGGGGGCCAATCACAAACTGGCTTATCCACCTGGCGCGCAATTGGCAGGTTTAAAACTATGACGATAGCGGGAGAGCCTGTAGTTTTCGAGTCGCTCTGTAAACGTCACTGGTCGTTAGTCATTCACCAATCTGACCATCTAATTGCGTACAGAGTCATTTGAACTATGCCCGCCGATCACGTCTCTTGTGCAGTAGAAAATACATAGCGGACTCCCCAGACTAATAGATAGATGGATAGATGGATACTTTATTGATCCCCAGGGGAAATTCAAGGTCTCAGCAGCATACAGACAACACAAACACATTCTTTAACAGCAGAAAGAGTAATTAAAGTATATAATATAAAAACACAACTAAGCAATAAGGACAGTAGAAGCTAAAGAATATGCTAAATATACTAAAATACAAATTATACTGCCAACCCTCACACATTTGATAAGAGCGCGTGGAGCCAATCAAATGAATGAATCTCACTCTCAATGTGTGAGAGTTGGCAGCTCTGCTAATGTTCAGTCTTAAAAGATTGTGCTTGGTCTGGTGAAAGCCAGACTAAGACACAACATAAACATTACAAAAGTATAGTATAGGTAGGTGTTGTCTCGCATGTGTTTTAACATCTGCAGTGTTTTATCTTATATCAGTGTTATTATGTCTGACTCGAGGTTGGGTTAAACAGCATTGATGAACTAACATGATTGCTTCTTCTTCAGTACCCCTACATTCCAGCACATATAACCAAGCCCAAAGAGCATAAGAAACTGTTCCTAGTACAGCTACAGGAAAAAGGTAAGAAAATGACGTTCTATATTTTCTCGCTTACTATAAGCGAAGAGATGTGAGACTATTGGTCAGCTTGCACTGCCACTGACCACTTTAATTGTTTTATTTCTTTGACCATCTTTGGCACTTTAGCACTGTTTGCCGTGCCTAAGAACTACAAACTGGTGGCAGCGCCTCTGTTTGAACTGTACGACAATGCTCCAGGCTATGGACCCATCATCTCCAGTCTCCCACAGCTGTTAAGCAGGTAGGACTGTGCTCTCATGTCTAACTGATCATTGTTACCTTAATGTGTAACCTTCCCGGGGTTACAAACCTAATCCTTAAAGGAGAATTACGGCATTTTTTTACAGGAATCACTGTTTCTTGAGGTCACCGGGTATTATCGGTACGAAAAAAGAAGGAAACCAATCAGTTCTACCTAGCTCGAGTTGTTGCTAGAGCTGCCAGGCAGCTACAGTGCTACACTTTGGGGCATGAACATATAGGCTCATGAGCATGCCCCCAGAGTGTAGCTCAGTCTAGCAGCAACTCAAGCTAGGTAGAACTGATTGATTTTTTTTTTTTGTGCCGACAGTACTCGGTGACCTCTGGAAACAGAAATTTGTGGGAAAAATCACTGGAATTCTCCTTTATGGTCTATCTGCATTCTATAGCTACTGCTGCATAACTTTAATCCCCAAATTTGGTTATCATATTTTGACACAAGTTGTTTGTGTGGAATGGGTCAGTCCCTTCCCTGACTGATTGATGTTGGCAAACATGAAGGGGAAACTATATTTATGCGTGTAAGTTAAGTGTATTTGTGTTACTGGGCAGATTTTATTGTACAGTGAGAATCTTTGTGTGCTGTTGTAATTTCAGATATACACAGGAGCTGTGTTAAATTCCTTATGCTATAGGTAGGGGATTTCCCACAGCAGCCAACCAACAACCAAGCCTATTTACCATCAAAAACAAAATCACCAACAAAGCAACCTTTGTGGGCCAAAAAACATCGCCAACAGAGCAGCCTTCAAGAGCATTTCACGGGGGGTTATCAAGCAGGCACTTTCCTTCGTCAGTGTTTCATTGAATTAGGCCCACCACACCCCCAGAAGGCTCAACAGTGGTGTCTCACGTCTCAGACCCACCCCCCCTCTACACTCACGATGGGTTCTCTATCAACAAAACCAACCAATTCTTCGGTCATTCGTCTTCATTGCTGTGGCTGTTTATGATCCGATCAGCAACATGACCACACCCTTGATGCGGGCACCCACAAATATCAACAAATTCTTCAGTCAATCCCATTTGTTGCTGCAACTGTTTATGATCTGATCGGCAACAAAACAAAATGCAAGCCCTTCTGTGGGCACCCACAAATACCAACTACCAACAAATTCTTCACTCATTCTTCATGGTTGCTGTGGCCATTTATCCGATCAGCAACATAACTAGACAGACCACAAGCCCTTGATGCGAGCACCAACCAATACCAACAACTGATGTATTCTGAGTTGGGCATGAACTTTTTGCTGGAAGAATGTAGTCCCATGTCATTCTCAGTGGTGATGTTTGTTTGTTTTCTCCACAGGTTTAACTTCATTTACAACTGAGGTATACAGATGGTTTGGGATCAACTGAGCACCTCTGTGAGAGGTGGTGGGAGAGTGATTTCTGTACTGAGGAACTCATTGGAGTTCTTGGAGGCTAAAAAAAGAAAGGAACCAAGGAAGGACCTCACTGCTACACATACTTTTTTTTTTTCATCTTTCAGTTTAGTCTATGTGAATTGATTTCTCTCCCAACTCTTTAAAAAAAAAAAAAAAAAAAAAAAAAAACTTAAATCTGGTCTGTTAAAATCTGGTTTTTCTGTGAATTTGTTGTTGTATTTCTATGTTTGATCAAGAGAAAATAAAATGTTTGTAGTAAATATGTGCGCACCGCAATGTTTTGATTTTACATCTTTGTACATCTGCCATTCCATTTTTTTTAAATAAACAATTCCATGGGAGTTACTGTTTATTTCCAATTACAGTCACCATATACAGACAACAGTTTACAATATTTTCAGCATTACCTGATAAAGTTCCTTTGGAATTAAAATAACCCCATATCATCATCACATACCCTTTACCATATCTCACGGTTGGCATGGGGTACTTTCCATAAGATCATCTCTCAATGCAAATCAAACCAGTTATTAGGCTAACTGAGATAAAACCATCCCAATCTCTAGGTATGTTGAAGGGTATGTGATGTGGGGTTATTTTAATTCCAAAGGCCGAGGGAACGTTATCAGGATGTATAGTACACTGGATCCATGAAATAACTGGCCTTAAAAAATAAAAATCTGCCTACTTGCCTCTTAGAGGCAATGAGGAGATTTGTTCAAAATTATGGCCATACCATCAACATTAATTTGAAGATTATACCAAAACTATAAAAACATGAATTGGCAAATTGTTGCAGTGTTGAATAGCTATCATGCAATTCTGCCCAGCCCATACTCCCATTTACATCAACCATTTTGTGAAATGCTCAAAACTCACAAAATAAGCCATTGAATAAATAGCCGGTGCTGCCCAGAGGGCCAGGGGGTCTCAACAGGGCTCTCCCAGCCCTGGCGAGGGCTCTCAGGCAGCCCTAGAAGCTTAGGAGCAAGTGGGGGGGAAATGGCAAAAAAGGCTAAAAATGGTCAAAATGGATAAAATAGCTGCCCATAAAAAAGGCTAAAAATTGTCTACATTTATAAAATAGCTGCCCAGAGGGTCCCTGGAAGCTTAGTAGCTTATTATTTCTGCACAGGGTTGTTGAGAAATGGTATTTAAAAAGTATGTAAAATACAAACTAATTTTAATGTAATTTTAAAAACTTCCCCTCAGTGTATAAATGAAACTTTCAGGTTATGGAAATATCTGTCCATTTATCATAAATGGGCTAAAGTAGGCCTATACTTGCTGTTGTGGCATTACCTTTTCTCACCCCAGCTTCAGTCTCATCCTTTCAGGAAACCTCTATGGTATGCATTATGATATCCTTGTGGAAAAAAATAATATATAAAAGAATATTTATAATGTAGGCTATATATATCTTTAAGATGTGTTGCCTCAAGGCAACACTGTGCCATAACGGTAAAAAGTGAAATATTTATCTGGTTTTCAATGCATTAGTCTACAAGTCACATACTTAACAAAAATCTATTTTAAATTCAGTTCGATCAAACGATTGACACCCATTAATCGCTATGGTGAGTTCAAGTGCACCAGATGCTTTTGCTTCACAAGAACAGGTACTAGTGCTATTGATGTTAAGTTGAATCATTATTAAATAAATTATCAATTAGTCACATTAGCAATTTCAATTCGCAGTTCAATCACAGAGTGATCGTCTGATGGAGCCTTAATCCATGACGTGTTCTTTGACGATCCCTATCTGACCGGTGGTCATAAGTAAGGGATAATGTATAGAACGCCGGTCATTATTGGAAAAATAAATCCCGACAGGGCGAACCAAATCTTGTTCCGCCCTGAAGGGACTTATTTTCCCAATAATGACCGGCGTTCTATACATCATCCCACTTATTACACGACTACTTGCCAAAACGAAACAATAAACTCCCCGCAATGTGACTCTTAGCCTACATAGCCTAGGCTACAGCCTATTTGTACCGTTTCATCGTGGCTTTTGGTGAGAAACAAATAGTTTGACAACAGCACACGCTGAACTTGAATCCAACATTCTTTAGAACACAGCTGATCAACCGTCTGCTTTCACTTTTGAATGAAGTTCCAGTCCTTGCGTAGTGATATGAAAGACGTGAAATAGAAGCACAAAGCCCATTTTCCTTGACAGCGGTCTGTTATTGAGAATTAGCAGACCACAGAACATTGGGAAGGCCCATTCAAGTGAATGGAGCATTCTGCAGCATTATGAAGAGCCGTGTAATAATAGATTAAATATCAGCATCAGTTTTATTGGCCAAGTATACGTACACAAGGAATTTGACTTCGGTAGGTGTTAACTCTATACATTTAACAAATAGGCATGTAGTAGAAACAAATAGACATGTAGCAGTAACTTTTACATTCAGTAGACAAATAGTAATATAGACACACTGTACAATAGAGACAATAATATACATATACATATATACATATCAACATAATATACAAAAGTACAAATAAGACATATCAAGACAAGTACACATGAAGTTGGATGTAAAGTGCAAAAAGTAATAGTGCAAATGTAATGTGTAAGATGCATATTGGAATGATAAGTATGTGATGTGTAGGAGAAGTGGGTGAATGGCCAAAGTGGAGCTGACCCCACTTATCCGCAGTTCAGGAGAGTGATGGCAGTGGGAAAGAAGCTGTTCTTGTGTCTGGTTGTTTTTTGTGCGTAGCACTTGCCAGAGGGGAGGAGGTTAAAGAGAGTGTGTGCAGGACGTGTGGGGTCTTTGGTGATGTTCTCTGGCTGCTTCCTGGTCCTACTAGAGTACAAGCCTTGGTGGAAGGGCAGGGGGGCACCAAAGATTTTTTCAGCTATCCGAATTGTGTTTTAACTTTCCTGTTTTGTGGCTGCCCCAAACCAAATGGTGTTTGATGTGCAGAGGATGGATTCAATGGCAGTGTAGAAGATGGCCAACAGCTCTTGTGGTAGGCCTTGCTTCCGCAGTTGCCGTAGGAAGTACATCCTCAGCTGTGCCTTTTTAAGGATGGCGTTGATGTTGGACTCCCACTTCAGATCCTGGGATGGATTCCCAGAAACTTGAATGAGTCCACATTTGACACTGGGCTGTTGGATATTGTGAGGGGGGGCAGCACTGTGGCGTGCTTCCTAAAGTCCTCAACCATCTCCACAGTCTTTAGAGAGTTTAGCTCTAGCTTGTGTTGACTGCACCAGAGCACCAACTTATCAACCTCTTGCTGATATGCAGACTCGTCACCATCCTGGTCCCAATGACAGTGGTGTCGTCTGCAAATTTTAGGAGTTTGACAGCTGGGCCCTTGGAGGTACAGTGATTTGTGTAAAGGGAGAAGAGCAGTGGGGAAAGGACACACCCCTGTAGTGCACCAGTGCTGGTTGTCCGTGTTCCAGATGTGACATCTCCCAGCCGCTCAGTCAGGAAGCTGGAGATCCACTGACAGATGGCAGGAGATACAGTGAGCTGAGAGTTTGGCGGTGAGGATGTTTTAGGTATGATATTGTTGAATGTTATGCTGAAGTCCACAAACAGGATCCTGGCTGGTCAAGGTGTTGCAGGATGAAGTGCTGCCCCATGTTCACTGCATCATCCACTGATCTGTTTGCCCTGTAGGCAAACTGCAGAGGGTCCAACTGGTGACCTGTGATGTTTTTGAGGTGGGTCAGCACCAGGCGTTCAAAGGACTTCATGGCGACTGAAGCCAAGGCCACAGGTCTGTAGTCATTCAGTCCAGTGATGGAGGGTTTCTTGAGGACTGGGATGGAGCTCTTGAAGCATGAGGGGACTTTGCACAGCTGTTGAATATTTGTGTGAAGATTGGTGCTAGCTGGACAGCACAGGCCCTGAGACAGGAGGGTGTTACACCATCAAGGCCTGGTGCTTTACAGACATTTTGCCTGAAAGAGCAGCAGACATCCTGTTCACATATGATGAGAGTGGATTGAGTGTCGGGTCGGGGAGGGAGGGAGGGACTGAGTGGACTGAGGGGGGGGGGACTATTCCAGAACTGAGTGAAGATTACACACAGGAGTGACTGCCGGTAGAACAGCAGATGTGATATACTGCAGTAGTGATGGATTTTAAATGTACATTTTAAAGAAAATAACTAAAATAAAAATACAGTGGTTTTAGGAAATACACAAAATCCCCATAGGGCTACATATGTAACAGAGATTGTTGTAAATCAATCACCAGCTTTAGTGTTTAACAAAATTAACAACAGGTGCACGAAAGGGCAACAATGAGACGGCCCCAAAACAGAAATGGTTTTACAGGCGGGGGCAACTGATAAATCAGCGTCACTACTGGTAGCATACTGGGGGCAGCCGTGTCCTACTGGTTAGCACTTCGGACTTGTAGGCACGGCTAAAGTGCCCTTGAGCAAGGCACCTAACCCCTCACTGCTATATATACTTACTTATAAGCCAGTACCTGGAGCCTACAAAGGTTGCACAGGTAGTCCAACTCCTCCAGAATGACACATCATACATTCCATTGCCAGAAAGATTGCTGTGTCTCCCAGTGCAGTCTCAAGAGCATAGAGGTGATTCCAGGAGACAGTAGGAGAGCTGGGCAGGGTGGTAGAAGGTTCTTAACCCAGCAGCAGGACCAGTATCTGCTCCGTTGTGCAAGAAGAAACTGTAGGAGCCATGCCAGAGCTCTACAAAATAACCTCCAGGCCTGCACGGTTGTGTGACCACACCATCAGACTTCATGAAGGTGCTGTTTCTTGGTGTTTTATGCCCCCAACGTTGTCTTCAAGGCAGCGCTGACTGGAAGGCACTAGGGTTAGGCATGGGTTAAGGTTGGGGTTAGGTTTAGGATTACGTGCCTTTAAGTCAGCGGTGGCAGCGCTGCCTGGAAGACAATGTTGGGGGCATAAAACACCATCGAGCGAAGGTGGCCTGACGGCCCGATGGCCCCTGTGCTCACTGCCCAGAACCGTGCAGCTCAATTGGCATTTGCCATAGAATACAAAATTGGCAGGTTCGCCACTGGTGCCCTGTGCTTTTCACAGATGAGAACAGGTTCCCCCTGAGCACATGTGACAGATGTTTAAGGGTCTGAAGATGTCATGGAGAATGTGATGCTGTCTGCACCATCATTCAGCATGACTGGTTTGGTGGTGGGCCAGTGATGGTCTGGGGAGGCATCTCCTAGGAAGGACGCACAGACCTGTATCTGTCTGACCCTGTATTGGTGCAGTGGGCCCTGGGTTCCTCCTGGTGCCCAACAATGGCTGGACACATGTAGCGAGTGTGTGCAGGCAGTTCCTGGAGGATGAAGGCATTGATACCATTGACTGTTCCCCCACACTTCCCTGACTTAAATCCAACTGAACACCTCTGGGACATTATGTTTTGGTCCATCCAACACCACCAGGTTGCACCACAGACTGTCAAGGAGTTCAGTGATGGCCATGTCCTTATCTGGGAGAAGATCCCCCAGGACACCATCCGCCGACTCATTAGGCGCATGCCCCGACGCCATCAAGCATGCCATGCCATACAAACTACTGAGTAGCATTATGAATTGCTGCGATGAAATTTAGGCAAAATGGACTAGCTTGCCTTATCATTTTTTCACTTTGATTTTTGGGGGGTCTTTAAATTCAGCCCTCTGTAGGTTGATCACTTTCATTTCCAGAAAACGAGCTTGCATCCTTTCATTACTAACACATTACCCAGTCCATGTCAGTTTAGATATCCAGCATGATGTTTTTGCCATTGAGATCTGATGGGTTTTCAAAGTGCTCCTTTATTTTTTTTGAGCAGTGTATAGTAAGAGTAAGAGTAAGAGAGTTATAGTAATAGTAAGGTTTACTCAGAAAGAGAAGAATGTAGAATAAGAATGTATTGATGATAAATTATTTGGTTACTTCCATTAACCAAAATATAGAATAATTGCTGTATTATCTTACACATGGTCAAGTCAAGTCAAATTTATTTATATAGCACATTTCAAAGCAATAGCATTGCACCAAAGTGCTTTACATAAAATAATAATAAAAATAATAATAATAATAAAAATAATAATAATAATAACAATAATACATATACATACATATAAACATATATATAAAAAAAGGGAGAGGTGAGGGAGTCAGGGAGTGTTAAAAGCTAGGGAGAAGAGGTAGGTCTTTAGGTTGGATTTAAAACTACTAATAGTGGGGCAGTATTTCACAACGTCAGGAAGGCTATTCCAAAGCTGGGGAGCATAGACAGAGAAAGCTCTGTCACCTTTGGATTTAAGAGAGGCAGAAGGAACACAAAGAAGACACAGGGAAGATGATCGGAGAGGTCTAGGAGGACAGTAAGGAATTAAAAGATCACATAAATACTGAGGTGCTAAACCATGTAAAGCTTTGAAAACAAACAGAAGAATTTTAAAATGAATTCTTTGTTCCACAGGAAGCCAGTGCAGATTAGCCAACACAGTTGAAATGTGGTCACATTTCTTAGATCCAGTCAGTAATCTGGCTGCAGCATTTTGGACCAGCTGGAGTCTGTTTAGAGTAGATTTAGTTACACCTACATACAGTGAGTTGCAATAATCAAGCCTAGAGGAAATAAAGGCATGTATAAGGATTTCTAAATCACTGTAGGAGAGAGAAGACTTGAGCTTTGCTATTGTCCTAAGTTGGTAAAAACTTCCCTTGACAACGCTGTTGACTTGCTTATTAAAGGTCAGAGAAGAGTCTAGGAAAACACCTAGGTTCTTGACAACACTGTGATGGTTAACAGACAGAGGGCCAACAGCCTTGCTTACATTGTTGACAGAATTTGGTGGTCCAAAAATGATTACTTCTGTTTTGCTGTCATTTAGCTGTAAAAAGTTGTTAGCCATCCAATTCTTAATGTCATTAAGACAAAGAAAAATGTTTGTCAATGAGCAGGAATTTTCAGGGGCCACCGGCATATAAAATTGGGTATCATCTGCGTAGCAGTGGTAACGAATATTGCATTGATTGAAAATGGAGCCCAGGGGAAGCATGTATAAAGAAAATAATAGAGGCCCTAAAATAGAACCCTGGGGGACACCACACTTAATGGGAGCAGATGACGATGAATCATTGCCTAAATGCACTGAAAATGATCTATCTGTTAAGTAAGATCTGAACCAACTTAATACAGTGCCTTGCAGACCAACTTCAACATCCAGGCGTTTTAAAAGGATCTTGTGGTCAATGGTGTCAAAAGCAGCACTACGTGGACCAATAGGGCACAAGAGCCAGAGTCAACAGAGAGCAGATCATTATGGACCTTAAGTAAGGCAGACTCTGTACTATGAAGTGGTCTAAAACCAGATTGAAACTTGTCAAGGATATTAGAGGTGTTTAAATAGGAAGAGACTTGTGACAGAACAACTTTTTCTAAGATCTTAGAGAGAAAGGGCAGTTTAGAAATGGACCTATAATTTTTCAAATCAATGGGATCAAGGAAAGGTTTTTTCAGGAGAGGTTGCACAATAGCGTGTTTAAAGCCAGAGGGTACTACTCCATTAGCCAGGAAGCTATTAATGATGCTTAAGATAAAAGGGCAAATAGCCGCAAAAGCTTCTTTGAAAAGGTGAAATGGAAGAATATCAGAGTGGCAAGAAGAGGGCTTCATATGAGAGACCACGTCTGACAACTGTGAGGAAGAGACTGGTTGGAATTGTTGGAGGCGGCAAACTACAGACTGATACAAAGCAGGATCAGAAATTGAGGGTGTGATATGAGACTTTATGTTGTCAATTTTGTCAATAAAGAAATTGAGAAACATCTCACAGGTTTCAGTTGTAGCAGGAAGAGAGGACATTGTAGCAGGAGGATTTATGATAGAATTAATTGTGTTAAACAACACTTTTGGTCTGTGAGCATTTTTGTGAATAAGCTCAGCATAGAAAGCTGCCTTTGCTGCTTTGACAGTGATTTGATAAGCCTTAAGAGAATCTCTAAATATATCATAGGAGACCTGTAGTTTATCTTTTTTCCATTTTCGCTCTGCTTTCCTACAAGCCTTTCTGAGCAAACAGGTAGTGGAATTTAGCCAAAGAGTAGTTGACCTATTGGATTTACACCGGTTTTGTTTTAAAGGAGCTTCCGAATCAAGAGTGGCAAGGCAAGATGTATTAAAAAGAGTAAGTAGATCCTCAGTGTCTGTGCAGGTGGAAAGAGAATCTAAGACAGCAGGTGAAAGAGAGAGCATAAAAGTACTGGTGGTCATATTGGAATCTTAACAGATTTAGAGGGGATGCATCCCCTCTATTGAAATCCGGAGACTTCTTCTTCTTATTATTTTTCTTTTTACCTTTTTGTGCACGCTATTCAGCCCAAACCGCTTAACGTACAAATTTGGTTCAAACACCGTTCCGTAGGCACCTCTCCCTTTTTTTTTATATATGTTTATATGTATGTATATGTATTATTGTTATATCTTCCAAGGCGTTACCGTCCTATCCGTTTTTCATTTTTGAGAAGTTTATACTTTTTGAGATATTTGTAATTAAAAGTGTATTTTTCCCCCATAGACTTGAATGGGGGCTGTGATGTCATAATAGAGCCAGCTGCGCTCGTTAAGTAGTTCTCAGAGCAGTTTTTCCCAGGCTAATCAGAACACTGGCACAAGTGTCACCTGTGAGGAATTCAACTGTCTCAGCCTCTAAGCATACAATCTAGCTCTACCTGAACTACACATCCTGTTAAAGTGTTTCCTGTGTGTCAAAATAAAAGTCCTAGCCATATCTCATGCATTCAGCATTATATCTCCAGAACGGCTTGACGTACATGCTTCAAATTTGGTAAATGTTTTTATGGACTCAAAGGTGAAGTGAGTTGATGTTGGAGGTTGAAGGTCAAATGTCAAGGTCAAAAACACCTTGAGTGTGATATCTCAAGAATGCCATGTCACACAAGATTCAAATTTGGTTACTCTAAAAGCACCTTTGCAGGTATCACAATTACCCTACCAACCAGCTAGCAGCAAGCTCAACAGCCCCACCAACACCCTAACCAGCAGATTGCATCCCCTCGTGTAATTCATCGGAATTGCATTTCTAGTTATACTTGATGCCTCAAATATTTTTGAGGTTGTCATGTGATAAAATGATTTTTTTATGAATTTTATAAAATTGTTTTTGAAGGATATTTCTATCATGGTCATCAATCAATATCATCAATAGAGATGGGCAATATTTTCACATTTGGTATCTGCCATATTGGATCTCAAAAACATAAGCTTTGTTTGGAAATCATGTGAATAGCTTCCTTGACCCTGAAAATGAAGTGTTAGAACTTTAAAACCTTTTTTTTATCTTGTTTAATTTTGAAGTTATATCAACAATTCTGTTAAGAATGGTGACCATATTTGAATTCAAGATGGTGGCCACTAGGGGGTGCTATGTGTTGGGGTCCATTTCAATTTTTGATCACTAGGGGTAGTAGTATAACTGTGCCAAGTTTCATGCCTTCAGCAAAAACTGAAAGATTCTGGTGCTCTACTACTAATTCAAAAATAGTTAACATCACTAGTGGCAAATTTATAAGAAAATTGCCACTAGAGATGTTAACTGGCTGTTTGGGACACAGATGCAGAGTGGGGTGGCACATAGGCTAAACATAACATGTGAAAAGTAAACCAATACATAAAGTCTTACATTTAATACTAGGCTATGAATTATTATTAACCAGACTGTTTATTTTATGCAAAGAATTACTAAAGAGTAAGAGTCGAAGAAGCAACACGGCACTTTTATCTTTTCTTTTACTCCTCAGCTGTTCTTGCGAAATAGCTGCACCTGCAGTATAACCTGCCAATGTATGCAGGCTCCTCTCTAGCCTATCTTAAGTAAAAAAGGAATTGAAAACAAGCAATTTGACAAATGAAGAACAATTCGAGTTCAACCAACATACAGGGCTGACAAGCTTAACTATCACATCTCTAGTGGGGTGGCACTTGAGGTGGCCAACTGGGTATTGTGCCCCCGTCTGACTCACCTCGTGTGTCACTGCTCATATAAATACACATGACAGTGCTGGTTCATCTCTGCAAATCTTTTGTTGCTTTCACAATGGGGAGAGTTTATAGTGTAAACCAAAAATTTATTTCTATCTACAATCTTTGCTTAAACCCTCTTTTCTTGCCCACTACATCACACTCTCTGGCTTTGCAAAGCCTCCCATCTCCCCTCCTCCATTTCACAAGTGGGGCTACCTCTAAGCTCAGCAGACATCACTTGCTCGCAATCTGAAAAAAAAAAAAAATAGAACAATGAATGTGGCGCCTCCGCCACATTAATAAAGTAGAAAGGTTGCTTAATTAACAGACAATCATTATAAAAGCTATGATTTATTGAAGTGCCGTGACAAAGAAAAAAGTAAAACATGATGATGGTATTATGCTGAAGCAGATTGTGTACATTTTAGCAGTTCCTCATTGTGGGTTTCCTGTCCAAGTTACTTTTCATAGATGCTTACTACAGTCACAAAATGACTACATCAGAAACCACATCACACCAGCTGCAAGCATCCTACCAAACTTCTTTGAAAGTTTGTTTAGTTTTAGAGTAAATTTGATTTTATTATGTCTGTTATACAGGCTTATTACACTGCTCTTCAGAGTGCTGTAGAAAAAATCCATTTACATGAATGGGCTTTTCGGTCGTTTGCGTGTGGAGAGACCTGTAGAGCCTCCTGGAGTGGAGTGGGGTGAACAGTCTGTGGTTGGGGTGATAACAGTCTTTGACGATGCTGTGTGCCTTAAGCAAGCATTGCTTGCCCTATATAGGCTCGATGATGGGAAGTGATACAAGGGGAAGTTTTCACCACCCTCTGCAGTGCTTTCTGGTCAGAGGCAGTTGCTATACCGGATGCTCTTGATGGTGCATCGGTAGAAGTTCACCAGGATCACCATGTGGACCTTCTTTAGTCTCCTCAGGAAGAGACTTTGTTGATGACAGCCACAAAACAGGCACAACCAACATACAGTAACTCCCAGCCAAACCGAGTAAATGCAATTCCCAGACCTCAAGCAAGCAATAGATAGCTTTATATACTGACCTGGAACAGCTTTTTTAGACTAGGCACAAGACCTAATGACAAGTCGCTCAGTAAAATAAAGCTGATGCTTTGCAACCTGCCCACGTTAAACTTTTAGCCTAGCTTACAGCCGTGAGCAGGCGCCTTCAGGAATAAATGTTATGGTACACAGACTACACAGCCATATCTACCGGTATGTATAAGCCATATAGGTTCGTCCATGCATAACAGTTACCTTAGTTCGTTGTGTCTGTGACTTTAAACAGTGTATGTGCTTCAGTAAAGTTGTGTGCTTTATTCAGCATTATATATATTATATTATATAACGTTTTGACCAGCATGATACCCTACACAAGCACTTCAAACAAACAAGCGTCTCACGCATGTAGCCTTGGCAAAACTGTATCACACCGGTGTCACGTTGGTAAATCATCCATTGCAATATTTCCGCCTGGTAAAAGCTAACCTGACTCCGCCAGATGGATTTGCTCCGCATATCCATCTGGGAACTTTCCGTTGAAGAACTTTTGGGAAAGGGCGGAAATACAGGTTAGCTGATTGGATAAACCATCTGTCTATCACCACCTTTGTTGGTTATCGACGGGCCTAATCAACCAATTAGATGAACAAAGTGTTCTTCTAATGCCTTCGTTTAACATACAATTAAGTTAGGTAACATAACTAACATTAAGATGTTTTAACTTACCATTTGTATGTGACATGAACCTAATCAACGACAATTCCCATCAAGTTTTCACGGTAGGCCCTACACTTCTGAAGAAAGTATATTCCTCCATTATGAACTGGAATCGGCCGTGGAGGATGTCTGTGTCGTTAATTCCTCCCAGCTGCATGGCTGAGACTCAGAGCTTCACAGCTTACCCAGGAACACTTTCTAATTTAAATAAAACTTGCGCGATAGCTATGCTCATCTCATCTGTGGATGCCATCATGTTGTTCGCTGCGTCACACCTCAACCCGCCTCAAAGCCAACGCTGATTGGACGTTCGTTTGGTGAACTGCTTCAAATTCTCTTTAACAGATAGTTGCCAGACTGATCTGCGAGTGAAAACCTGAAGCTCACGAGATCAGGATGGTCTCACTCATGGACTTTGAGGACCCTGAATGCTGTTGACATTGATATGCATTTTCTGATCTTATGATCTCTTGAAATTGCATTGTGATTAGAGAACATGAGACACATTCATTACTCATGAAGAACTTAATTTCATATGATAAACTTCCCTTTTGTGAAATGTTTTGAACTTCTCCATTTCTACTTTGAGTGCTGGCACACACAAGAACTATACACTATATGATGTGGTGTATATGTGCTCAATCTAAATTAAAGTTCAAAAAAGGGAATGAACTTGTAATAGCCTCTGATGAAATTTGAGACTGGCAGTTCACTGGACACAGAGCAGGAGACAGGATATAAAGGTTGCCACAAAGAGAGAAAAGGTGAAACTAGCAGTTCACAGTATCAACTAGTAGAAAAACGCTGCAACGCAACGCAGTCGCAACTGGACACAGAACAGGAGACAGGATATAAAGGTTGGTCATACACAAAAAAATAGAGCTGTCAAACGATAAAAGTTTTCTGAGAGTAACCGTGATTAATTTCATCTTGATAATGAAGCTTTTAATAATGAACATTGACATGTAATATGGAATTAATGTGAAATCATCAAGAATTTAAATATTTTTGTTTGATCATAGCTGTTTTAACTTTTAACTGTTTTAACAGTCCACACAGACCAATCTAACAGATTTCTAATAAAACCATGATTGTTAGCTTGAAAGACATTTCTTATTATGCCTGATAAAGTAGATTAGTAAACAAACAGCGCTCACATTGAAGAAAGAGAGAGAAATGAAATGAAATGAAAGATCGGTTTTGAAAATGCTTTTTGTCGCCTCTTTTCCTCTTGCTAACATAATGTCTAAGGTTTATTTTGATATTGTTTGTTATATTTCTGTATACCACCCTTAAAGGCCAAATTATAGATGAAATGTTGAAAACATTTTAATTTGGGGTCCAAATGCAGAAATGTCCAGCCATCTTAAAAACTATATTATATAATTCAGCCAGCACATGAGCAGATTGTGGACACATTATGACTCACTTTTTTTCCACCATCAGCTTTGATTGTGCAGGAAAACACCACATTCAACTCAAGTACCTAGAGTCTCGTGGAGTTCAATACATATAGGCCTAACCTCAACCTATCAGGTGCCATGGAACTAAACACCACTACCTTTAACGGGAGTACCTGGGGTGCCAAGGAGGTCATCCCTGTGGTGGTCCTGGGCCTGTGTGCCGTGGTGGGTCTGCCCAGCAACATTGCAGTGATCATCGCCATCGTCCGCAACATCAGAGGACAGAACATGAGCTTCACCTTGAAGCTCATGCTTAGCCTTTCTGTGTGTGACACACTGTCCCTGTTGACGATTCCCGTTTGGATCTATGCACTGCTCAAGGGCTGGTCTCTTGGTGACTGGTGGTGTAAGCTGTTCAGCTATCTAGTTTACTGGAGCCTGTATGCCAGTGTGCTCATCGTTACCTCCATGAGCGTGCACCATCACAACATAATGAAAGCAAAAAGGCCCAACCGGCAGCTGATGGAGCGGCTACAGAGACGGCGTAAGCATGTTTGGCTCGCTGCCCTCTGGGTCGTAGCAGGCCTTCTTGCCTTGCCTATCATCCCAACACGTGGTGTCGTTGCTAAAATTGGTGGTCTGAGATGTCAAAAGGTAGATGGAAAGTGGCAGAAAGTGTCTGTCCTTCTGTACGAAGTTCTGTTTGGCTTCGCCATCCCGTTCTCTGTCCTGGTGACTTCCTATCTGTGCCTATACAAGAAAGTGCCCAAGGCCAACCTCTTAAGTACACAGAGGATGACCAGACTTGTAGTTAGCATTGTGGTGGTCTTTTTTTTATTTTGGATGCCAACACATATTATCAACATTGTGGATATTGTCGCCATATTGACTAAAAACTCTAACCATGATAAGTACAAGCAGGCAAAACATGTACGGAGGATGGCAGGGGATTTTGCCAAGACTCTTTCTTACATGAACTGTTGTTTGGACCCATTCCTCTATGCCTTTGCCTCAAGGTCCTTCTTAGCACGGCCGAGACGCAGTACCAAAAGAGAACGCGTGCAGTCTTCCTCGCAACAGGCCACACAGGACAAAACCTCTAAAGCAGAGGCCACCATGGAAACACAGACCTAACTACTTTTTCATGTTGGATATGGGATATTTTCATGTACTCACATACTCTGCAAAAACTGTATGTCTGACTAGTGTTATTAATCTTATATTAAAGTAAAAAAATCTAGTTATTGTTTTTATTACAAAGACACTTCCCTAGCGCTTACTCGTAAAATCATTTGACTTAATTTAATAACAGTTTCATCATCAAAACAAGGTCTTTGCACTGATGAAGGTCTGAGGACCGAAACGTTTGTCACCTCACTTGGTAGCACATTGGTTGATGGATTAAACACTTAGTTTATTTATTTTTCAACGGCAAACAATAGTGTGCGGGTTTTCTTCCATGATTGATCCTCAAAACAAGCAAATTTGGCTGCCAGCGCATTAAGGAAATTTGTCTTGACACCTTAAAATAAATCAAATTTTTATCAAGTCAAAATGATCTTAAGAGGGAGCACTGGGTAGGTGTTTTCGTACTAAAAACAATACCAATGTTTGTTTAATTCTGATGTTAATATATGATTAATAATGCTTGGCTAGATTTTATTGCAGTGTATCAGGAAATCCCTGACAGTTTTCAGCAATAAATCAAAGTTAATCAAAGCACAGAATAATATTATAGATCAAAGTAAACTTTGAAGCTCTTTCTCTGTGCAATAGCATTTGTTTAGAGACAATGTGTGAAATGGCCTGTTGCTGAACATTGTTGCTGTCACGCTTCTCAAGAATGCCTGAAGTCCCTCATATCATTTACCTACCGTATTTTCCGGACTATAAGTCACACTTTTTTTCATAGTTTGGCTGGTCCTGCGACTCATTTGCAACATATATATATATATATATTTATATATATATATGTTTTTTTCCTCTTCATGACACATTTTTTGACTGGTGCGACTTATAGTCCGGAAAATACGGTACTTATTTTTTCAACTTCATGCCCAGAATTTGATTCAGCCTTTCATTTCAAGGCATTCTTGCAGAGCCCGTAGGGAGTCCCTGGATTTAAGTGGGAGATACAGCTGTAAGTCATTCGCATAGAAGTGGATTGTAACATGGGTACGACTTACGGGGGTGCATACTTTGAGCTGTATTGCAGGCAGATCTGTGTGAACTAAAATTACCAACTGAAAACAGGATGTCAAAAACCCACCAGGCCAGACATATTCTAACCTGAGGTCTAGACGACAGACTATCTAATGATGGCATGTCTATTTGTTAATCTAATTTTAAGTCTACATATAAAATATTGAATGGACTTTTTCTGTGAAATTGTACTCTTATGTCAGTATCTTATCAAATTGTGTAGGCTAATACCTAACTTATTGCCAGTATTACTTTAAAGTATATTGATGTGTAATTAATCTGTGTAGTCCACTCTGTCATTACTCTTACTCCCTGTTTGTAGTTTACAGCTTCTTTGGGGTCTCATTAAGATTATTATATTCTATTATATATTGCATTTAATTCACACTGTGTGCCTATAGTACTGCTGAATGTTGATGTTAATATAGATCTAATATGGCCATGTGATATTTGATTCCATTCCAGATTCCATTTTGTTTTTTAAATTTTCCTCTAAAAATGAAAATTCTGTGAAGCTCCCTTCTACCTCATGCTTGCCATAAGTCTACTTCCTCCTATAAGTTCTGTTATTGATGTTCATTTCACCAGCTGACAGGAAGTGAAAAATCACTAGACATGGAAATAGCAGGCCATGTTGAATTCCTCTTGCGTAACATCAGTCATCAGTCTCTTAAGGCACACATGAACAGTCATCTGCTTTACTGCATGATGCTCAGCGCGAGACAATGACTATGCTCACAGCCTTAGACAGCTGATTTGTTATCTGTGTGGATATATACAAATATTTGAATGAACATACAATAAATTACATCTTTTTTTCTTTATCTTTATTTAGTTGGCTGACATTTTATGTGAATTAATTGCCGGCCCAGACTCCCATGGAGCAACTTGAAAAGAGAGTGAATGACTCAACACAGCCAACAATGAATAATTGGGTAACACTTTACTTGACAGTATCGACATAAGAGTGACATGACACTGGCATGAACACGTGACACTGTCATGGCACATGAACCCTAACCTTGATCCTAACCTCTAACCCTAATCCTATAACCTAACTTAGGACAAAAACCAAATGTCACCTAATAACAGAAGCGTTATGTCATAAACGTTTATGACACGTTCATGACAGTGTCATGTCACTCTTATGTCAATACTGTCAAATAAAATGTAACCAATAATTGATACATCAGAGAGAAACCCCATCCTTCATAAGCACTCAAGTAAACCCTCAATTGAGCAAACCATAATATTATATTATTATATCAATATGGGCTAACACAATGGCTTAATTACATTGATTTGCACCTGTATCAACCGCCAGCTGCTCAACTAGGCCTCATCCAGAGCCATAGAAAAAGATTTAGATTTTATCAGAGCGGTAGATAAAACTTTTCTATGGCTCTGGATTTTATCTATACCGCTCTGACCTCATCAAAGAGCCTGTTAAACTGATTGCTTCTGTATCAACTGCTTTCTGCTTAACTAGGCCAACTCTCCGTGTCTCTCCATTCTACAAGGATATAAGGCACATTCCATCCAACTTTCTATCCATTCATCCAGGGGCGATTCTAGACCTAGAGCTTTGCTGGGGCACAGGCCCCCAACACCCAATACATAAAAAAAAACATTTGCGCAATATGAAATAAATGGCTTTTACGTCTAGCCCCCATCATGTCCTCATCCATTTCTTGCCTGTCTCTCTCCTCCTCCTCCTCCTGCCTGGTACTGGACTGCCCAGCCTGTGCTCTTTCTCCCCTCTCTTCTTCTTTTTGACCTTCTTCTCCTCCTCCTCCTCCTCCTCCAGCACTCTCTCCCTCAATTGTTGTAGCAGCCACTGCAGCAACATCCAAACACATAGGCATAAGTTGGCCTACTGTATACTCACTGTATGAATTTAATAGGCTTTCCTACACAAGGGAAGCTTATTTTTAGTCAAAATTAAGATATACTTCCCTCCCAGGCAAGGGTCCTGTCGTCATCCTGGCAATACTTTTTGTAGCTTAAATAGCCTACTAAAGCCTTCATACTGACTTTTGGTGATAATTTGCAAATATAGCCTAATAATCTACACAGAAGTCTGATTCTGTGTAGATTATTATAGGCTACATTTACAAATGCAGCAAACTTATTTAAGTTTGCCATTAAACCATTGATCAAATCACAGCACTGGCTATTACCAGCATAAATGTTACCTTTAATGTGGGCAATTATCATACCTCCCTATATAGAAAATATATAGAAAATATATATTTTAGAGTGTTTAATTTGTTTTCCCTGGACTTAACATGCCAACATATATCCCCTTTACACTAGATTCGCCTATACATTATAGAGGGCATTATATTGTGCATGCATGGAGGAAGATAAGACATGTCTTAACTGGTGTTATATCTCATCTAGAGGTTATATGCTTTTAGAAAATATATGGTTTTGGGTGTTTAATCTGTTTTGCCTGGACAATATAGGCTAAAATGTATCCCCTTTACACTAGATTCGCCTATACAGAATAGAGGGCAATGCATTGTTCATGGCATGGAGGAAGATGGGACATGTTTTAAATGGTGCTATATCTTATCTACAGATTATATGCTTTCAGAAAATATATATTTTAGGGTTATATATTATATGCTTTCAGAAAATATATATTTTAGGTTTCATTTGTTTTCCCTGGACTGTATATGCCAAAATGTATCGGCTTTACACTATATTTGCCTATACAGAATAGAGTATGTATTATGCTTGGTGTGGAGGAAGATGGAAATGTTATTTTGTTGATTAATGTTATATTTTATGTACAGGGTGCTTTTACAATATGTAGAGTAGAGTTTGCGAGTAAGTGGCTGTTTTATGACTTTAATGAACCATGACCCATGTACTGTATAGGCATGCATTGTATATTTGTGTAGATCAATAATTGTTGGCATCTATCATTAGGGGGGAGCTAATTAAACTGAATCTTAAACTATATGCATTTAGATCAGAAATAATTATTATATCATTATTCATCATCCTCTGACTCCTCTGAAAGGAACTTGTGTGGATTGTCACATTGTTCATTTTGACACGTTCCACAGGCAGCGGTGCAAGGTAATCCATATCTTCTACACGAACAGCGGAGTGTCTTGCAGAAATGCACACAATTAAGAACAGTTGACTGTCTCTGTACTTGGATCTAACATGAAAGAGTATTTGATTGAGGTTGATTCCATTCCATTTGGTAATCTGTATCTGAAAGCTAAACTGAGGGAGCGGTACGGGAATGACATATGTTTCACAGAAGGGAAAGGTTTTGAAGGCATGGTGACACTGAGAGAGAAAACATCATACATCCTCAGGTCCTACTATAAGAACACTAAAAAAGGTGGAGATGAAGAGTCATCAGTGACCTCTTAATCTGATAAAACATGAAAAACACTTTCCTAGGCTGAATAATGCTTCAGATATAGCCAAAATTAGCCTCTGGTGGCCATCTTGGACGCCATCTTGAAAATGACACAAGTCTTTGAAAATTATGAACTGATACTTTAGTCTGACATATATGAATCAGTGACCTTTAAATCTGATTAAACACGACAAACACTTTCCTAGGCTGAATAATGGACGCCATCAGATATAGCCAAAATTAGCTTAGTGTGGCCATCTTGGACGCCATCTTGAAAAAATTCTAAGTCTTTGAAAATGATGATCTGATACTTTAGTGTGACATATATGATTCAGTGACCGCTAAATCTGATTAAACACGAAAAACACTTTCCTAGGCTGAAAAATGCGTCAGATATAGCCAAAAGTAGCTTCCGGTGGCCATCTTGGACGCCATCTTGAAAATTCTAAGTCTTTGAAAATCATGATCTGATACTTTAGTGTGACATATATGACTCAGTGACCGCTAAATCTGATTAAACATGAAAAACACTTTTCTAGGCTGATTAATGCTTCAGATATCCCAAATTAGCTTCTGGTGGCCATCTTGGACGCCATCTTGAAAATGACCCCTTTACTGGGGTCAGAATTTACTAGATTTTTAATATGTTATTAAGTACATCTAAAGGTATCATAATCAGTTGAAAAACCTTTTGTATCAATTTTTTTTGAGGTTAGGTGTTTTTTTTTCATATATTGACCCGCCTAATAATTCTATCCAACTTTCAATCGATTCATCCTCTTCAAACCTTTCACTCACCCATTAAACAATCTGCCTATCAACATCCATTAAACAATCTGCCTATCAACATCCATTCAACTTTCTGTCTATCAACATCCATTCAACTTTCTGTCTATCAACATCCATTACAATACATCAACTTTTAAACTATATACTATATTAAATATAAAAATCCTTGCATTACCCTGAAAATGGACAAATGTAGGCCTCATTGGCTATTGTGGTGGAAAAACACACCTACCCAAAACCAAATTAGCACTCTGGTAAACCTCAATCCAAGGAAACATGCCGAGATGAAAATAGCCGTTGAACTGTCAATATTTTAATCACAATACTACAAAGTGACACAGCCTGACTAAGTCTAAGCCAATGCAACACTGAGCAGTAGAATGACTGTATATTCTGCAGAATATTTAACCCAATTTGAGATCTGCGCAAAATCTGAGGCTGGAGCAATGGTGCTCCATCCTTTATCCTCACAAAGGGGTCAAAGATCCAATTCAAATTTGGTGTTCAAATTCTGATGTCTTGGCAAACCAATAAGGGATATGACATCAATCCACCTAACAAAGCGTTTTCGGGTGTTGTTATGGACACTTTTCTGTCCTCAGATGTCCTTCAGCCCTCTTACTTTGCTTAATTTTCTTGTTAACCAAATATACACATTAAGCTATGGTCACACCCCAATAACTGTACGCAACTGCCATATTCTTCAGCTGGCAAACTGCAATCAGCAAAATAAAGACCTGACTGACAGACTGAGGTTAGTAAAAGTTATGAAGAACATATAGCTGATGGACAGGCTAACGTTTCTCTGACTGCAAACACTTGCTGTGTTCAGATGGCCCTTCTCTACACTATCACTCTGACTGATCAGAGGTAGCCATGGAGCACAATCACATGATCTCCATATTCAAGTAGGCTATAGTACAAGCAATTATGAAAGAAGAATTTCTGCTTCAGTATCATTTAAAATTATTCAATAGGCTACATTAAACTATACAATGCTCGATTGATAGCATTACCAAAACATTACTGAAGCCTATGTAAAGAACTAAATTACCTAGATTGTTGTACACCTTAATGCAATTTATTTATACCAGCTAGGACAACTGAAACAACAGAAAACTAGATGTACCGCAGAGCGGTACAAAATATGACCACCGCCCAGTCCAGCACATTTTTTCCACAAAAAGAAATCACGCTGAAAGGCCTATATGATTCTAACTGTCTCACTAAATTGCATTATCCACACTCAATTCTCACTGGTATCTGCTAGACAACAAGTACCAAAACATGATTAGTTCATAGATTTCACATGTAAAATTCATTTTATACAACCCCACCTCCATCTTGCCTGTTCATAATTCTGAGAAATTCTTGATTGTTTGTGTTATGTTTATGTTATGTATGAGGGTGTGTGCGTGTGTGTGTGTGTGTGTGTGCTTGTGTGTGTGCCTGCGTATGTGCCTGTGCATGCAAGCGTACATATGTCTACTGTGTGAGTATGTGTCATACGTATGATTACTGTGAATGTATGTGTGTGCGTGTGTATCTGTTTGTGCACATGTGTGCACATGAAATGGGTTAACATGACCCCTGGAGGCAAACATACGGAAAAAAATGGTCATCCTAGGCCCTACAGATCTCAAGATATTCACAGAGAACTGTGTCTGCCCTACCCTCCTTTCGGGGGGTCCAGTCCAGCGGGGGGGCTACAGATCAAAACGAAAAATGACGGTTCCATGCTATCCATGTGGGGGTACATGCCCATCAAGTTTCGTGTACCCCGGTCTTTCAGTGTCGGGGAATCCTTGTTGGTATGCGTCACTAATTGTACACATAAATTATTTTATTGTAAGGCCCCCCATGAACGAAAGTACACAAAACTTGGCATGCATTCGGAGGGTGTCATAATGATCCTACACTTCCAATTTCGTGCAGTTTTGACTATGTTAGGTCACAGATACCTTCAATTACAACACCTCATTTTTACTTTTTTGTGTTTAACTAGGTGGCGCTATACATAAAATGAGTGGTTATAGAATGGGTTGACATGGCCCCTTGAGATCAACATACAAAAAAAAATGGTCCTCCTAAACCCTACGGTTTTCGAGATATTCACAGAAAACTGTACCCCGGTCTTTCAGTGTCCCGGGAATCATTGACGGAAATTTGGGCATGCGAAAAAAAAAAAAAATCTGACTAAACCTATATGACCGCCGCTTCGCTGCGCGGCGGTCATAATAAACAGGGCAATGTGTTGCCTGATGGTGGAAATATTTTATTCCTTTAGGCTATAGGCCTACTACCTACCTACATATTGCTGGTAAGCCTACATTTTAGAACAGTACAGCTACAACAACTAATTTCCGTTAATATTCAGTAGTCTATCGTTATACAGTTTAGCTGGCTTGTGCATGAATATGACTTGACGTTTTGTAGCCTATATTTCCGTCAGTCTACAGTAGGCCTATTTTAGGGCATCTTTACCAAGAGAGCGCTTCCGATGCCCTATTTAACAGACCAATCGCCACTCATGCTGTCGATGTTGAATTTTGGGCTGCTCAATCTGACTAACAGTTAACGTCGATTTGACACTCTGCTGTCCGGGTTTGCAAATCATTCATTTAGAAAACTTAAGTTGCTATTTGTTATTATGATCCAACACGGCCTTAATACATTATTGCAATTAATAAGTCATCATAATCAGCATGTCACACATAGCGTACCTGCTCCATCACTGAGTTCTTGTTTCATGTAGCCTCAACTAGACACTCTCCACCACCTGCTCTGTCCCTCAGCTCTGTATGCTTGCTTACGTCTCCTTGCTCAAATTCAACGAACTTCAACATGTTGCTGACATAGGCTATCCTACTAGCAATATTGTATATTTTTGAAGCTTCTGCATTTGTGTTATTTTTGCACAATAGGCACTACCGCACCCGCCGCAATTTCAACGTAGGCGCGTCTACTTCGAGAAACTATTGATGGCTAACAGAATCCTGGCTCTGAGCCAAAATGGGAGGGGTGGGAAGAGCTGTTATTGGATCAGTCCAGTTTTAGTATGGAAAATGAACCAATGGGCCGCTGACTGTCCTTCCTTTGAGCCGATCTTTGGCCAAACGAAATTATATAGCCTACAGGTGCTGGTCATATAATTAGAATAGAATGAAAAAGCTGATTTATGTCAGTAATTCCATTTAAAAAGTGAAACTTGTATATTATATTCATTCATTAGCCTACAAACAGACTGATATATTTCAAATGTTTATTTCTTTTAATTTTGATGATTAGGCCTATAGCTGACAATTAATGAAAATCTCAAATTCTCAGAAAATTAGAATATTACTAAGACCAATTCAAAAACATGTTTTTTTAGAAATGTTGGCCAACTGAAACGTATGAACATGAAAAGTTTGAGCATGTACAGCACTCAATACTTAGTTGGGGCTCCTTTTGCCTGAATTGCTGCAGCAATGCGGCGTGGCATTGAGTCAATCAGTCTGTGGCACTGCTCAGGTGTTACGAGAGCCCAGGTTGTTCTGATAGTGGCCTTCAGCTCTTCTGCATTGTTGGGTCTGGTGTATTGCATCTTCCTCTTCACAATACCCCATAGATTTTCTATGGGGTTAAGGGCAGACGAGTTTGCTGGCCAATTAAGAACAGGGATACCCATGGTCCTTAAACCAGGTACCGGTATCTTTTGGCACTGTGTGCAGGTGCCAAGTCCTGTTGGAAAATGAAATCTGCATCTCCATAAAGTTGGTCAGCAGCAGGAAGCATGAAGTCCTCTAAAACTGGTAGATGGCTGTGTTGACCATCAAACCATCACTGACTGTGGAAACTTTACACTGGACTTCAAGCAACATGGATTCTGTGCCTCTCCTCTCTTCCTCCAGACTCTGGGACCTTGATTTCCAAAGGAAATGCAAAATTTACTTTCATCAGAGAACATAACACAAAGAAATGCGACAGCTGAAACCCATGTCTTGCATACGTAAGTGTGTTGTGGTTCTTGAAGCACTGATTCCAGTTGCACTTACACTTTTTTCTACCATCATGGGGGTAAGAATGAACAGGTATGATAAGGGATCAGATTCCAAAAATAATTCCGTGGAAATACATGGATTCCAGTTTCTTCCAGTAGCAGCAACTGGAATCCATGCATTTCCACTGAATTATTTTTGGAATCTGATCCCTTATCATACCTGTTCATTCTTACTCGTCGCTCAACTTATCATGACTAAATTCAAGATGGCTACAAACGCTAAACTTCGCGGAAGATACTGTCTGTATAAATCGCCTTGTAAGTAAACTACCAGTGCTTTTTCAAAGTTCTCAATGTCTCGCTTTTAAATGTCAGGGCCCTCGGAAGTCTACCAATGAAGTGTGGAGATACATTGAGCCTCATAAATGGTGTAAAACAGTGATTTATTTGCATGGCTAGCCGATGCGAAGCACCACCATTGAAAAAAGCTGTTGGTAGCATCGGCTAACTAGCGCCAGATTTTTGGAGTGCAGGGGACAAGCCGAGATGGGCTATGAGACATACGTTCACACTCGGTATCATGTTTCAACACACTTTAGGTCAATATCACACCGGAATTCTCCTTTAACTGGGCATCTCTCATTGTTTGGTATCTTGGTGGTCCATGTGGTGTCAGTGGAGATATGCACATACATTTGAAAGTCATTTAAATGCATGCAACAACAAATGCACATACTATTAGGGGGGGGTTCAAACCAAAGATTCGCGTCGAGTGATGCTTTGTGACGGCATGCAACACCTGGCAAGGACGTGCAACATTTAATTCAAACCGCTGCAACTCTTTTTGCAACGGTTTTGTCTCTTCGCGAATCTTTGGTATGAATGGGCCTTAGTGTCATATCTCAGTCTCAGACAAGATAATAGTAAAGACTAGGTAGAGCGAAAGTTGGTTTGCAGTTTATTTTTTTAATGAAAATATATTAAACATATATTTTCCAGTTACGTAATGTACAGTATGTTCTTAAACAGATACCTCAATATCTTTCAAATCCTTTCAACACAGATTTGAGAACAGAACATTACAACAAATACCTTTTTTGATTCAATTTACTTTTCTTTCTTTCTTTTTTTAAAACTGGATAGGGATTTCGACTAAATGCACAACAACATGTTGCAGTACTTAATAGCATAATAAAGTTTCACTGAACTACTCTCTCTGACATATTCTGATATTTAGAATACAACCAACAGGGTGGACACAGAAGACGTAGTGTATCAGGGATCATCTCCATGCCGACCAGTCCAGACACTGTCACGCAACGCTTCTCTGGAGCTGCTGAGTCGCCATGGGAGGGCACAGCTGCTGTAGTGTCACAGAGCAGAGAAGAGCTGAGTCATGTGAACAGCTGGGCCACTGAGGAAATCTTTTCAAGGTGCTGTTTTTTCACATACAGATTAATATAAATGATTTAGATGATGGCTCGGGGCGGGGTTTGGTGCGGCCTTTGAGAGGTTGAGAGGGGCCTTAGGTATGAGCTACACCAGGCGCGTAACTGAAGCGTTTCGTTCGCGACGCGTAAAATCCATTTTAGATGAATGGTCTATTTTTTTTCGAACGTACGTCCCACTGTCACGTCTGGTGTAGCTACTTCCACTGATTATAATGGAAGCTAATTGTTGCAGCAGACGCAATGTGAACGGAACGCTTCTGTTACACGCGCCTGATGTAGCTCAGCCCTTAGCGTGCGGGCACATACACACACGCACACACACAAACACATATTTGGACAAATCTCGCACTGAAACCTTATCTGTCAGGGACCATAATTGCAGAGAGCTAGCACAAGCCAGCACAGAGGGTGTTCTCCGCTTCCCCCCAGCAATCCCATCCCTATGATCCCAGTGCCGTCCCCTGACCTGCAGGGTGTGGGTCTGCTATAACCGAAGTGCTGCCCAGCAGGGATGTGGAGGGTTGTGAGAAGGCCTGGCGCATCACCAGACAACGCCCCCTTTCTGCCCCTTCACCCTCCTATCTAACCCCAAAAACTGACCCTTAAAGTGGAACTCAGGGAGATACTGCAGTGTACACATGTTCATACACTGGCCTAAAGCTGTGGATCACTGCTGTGGTCAAGTCATGGAGGAGAGAACCAGGAGCTGATGTGCTCTCAGTGAACCTACAAAGCTTTGTGCTTTTTTTTTTTTAAAAAAAAGGAATTTCAGTTCACGCAAATGCAAACCTTTTCTCTTTGAGTGCATTTAGTAATTCTTAATAAAAAAAATCTCAAACCAGCTGTTATTTTTTCCATAATTATGTATGAAGCACTGCCATCCACGCTGGTTTCCCCAAAGGGAAGGGAATGGGGTTGATGCTACTGAAATGTGTCAAGTCAATGGGGACATTTTAATTTGCTTTCAGAGCACTTAACATTTAAGATGTCCCTTGACAGTGGCCAGTCTGAAGACTGTGTTAAGAGCCTGTCAATGATATCACTCCTGGGGTAACTCCCAGCATGCTTAGCACCCGACCCACCCTGCATTCACTGTTGACAGAAGGGAAGAAGCGTTTTCCATTTTCAGTCACTGTTTCATCATTCCAATCAAAACATTATTCATTAAAAAACACATCGATGATTGATCTGATGAAAAACAGCGTTAAGTACTACTACATACACATTTGAAATTTTGAACATCCTTAATCAACATGTCGTAATAATAATAATGATAGCAATTATAATAATCAGTCATTACAGTATAGCAATAATCATAATGGACCATGTTTAGAAACTACTTTTAGTTTCCTTTATGTCCTCCCTCACTCCAAAGATGTTGAAAAACAACTAGAGTATGAGTTCAGTCTCTCCCTCTTAACACCCCCCCATATCCCGAGCGTATACTTAAATATTTACAATAATTAATTTACAACCACTGGCCCCTGGGTCAGTCAGACAGTCCGCTGTCCTTTCTTACGGGATTTAAAAAAAGAATTACAAACGCAGTTGAGTGCGGGCATGGTGGGCTCTCAATGGGCTTGGGAAAGAGTTGAGACCTACGGGGCCTGTATTGTTTCTCTGTCCACTCCCTTCACCCAAGAAGTCCAGGAGTTCTCCACCAGCCTTGAGAGCGCCCGTCCTCCCCAAGTGATGCTTCACATGGCCACCAGCTGGTTGAGCGCCATGCGGAACTGCTGGGTGTAGCCGGTGAGCTCGCGCACCCGTTCGGTCATCTCGCGGGCAGCACCCGGCGACGGGTACTGCAGGGCTGCCGTCTTGGTGCTCAGCACGATGTCCTTGAGCTTGTCGCAGAGCGCGTTGCTGTGCTGCGCCACCCGCGCGCGCACCTCCGGCGACTTGGCCTGCCGCGAGAGCGTGTCGCCGATGAACACCAGCTTGTGCGCGCTGAGGATGACGAACTTGCTGTGCGCCACAAAGATCTTGGGCGGCTGGTTGCTGCCCACCGAGCTGAAAAAGGCATCCACGGCGTTGGTGAGTGTGGTGATGTTGGCCTCGCACTGCTCGGCGTAGAAGAGCAGCAGCTGGTGGTCGCCGGCGCTCAGCTTGCTGCGCGGGGCGGATGGGTGGGGCGCGGCGGGGGTCCAGCCTGTGAGGTCGTGGTTGATTGGCTGAGTCACCTCATGCTCCAGCCGCTCAAACTGCTTCAGCTGCAGCAGGGAGAAGATTACAGATGAGTGGACGGACATTTGAACTCTTTAAACTGTTTTAAAAAACATTCTGTCATCTATTTAGATATGTAACGGTACTGATATCTGATCTTAACTTCACTTGGTTTTAACTAGTGGTATACACAAACATAACAATTGTGGATTTTGTGAGGTCTTTTAACAGATCAAATCTCTCACCTGTTGCTGTTCCAGCTGAGTTTTGTTGTGTCTCGTAATATTCCCTTTCTCTAATAATTGCCGCTGATTCTTTTCAAACTCCTCTTTACCCTAAAAGGTCAGACAGAAAGGCATATTTTACTCTCTGCTGAACAATAACCATTAAAACATGTGACAAATACGACCACTAGTGGTAGTGCAGCAGTATTGCAACTCAAAAACACTGCAACTCCACAGGTACCCAGCAGGTGGCAGTGGAATATCATATTAAAAAAAGCAGGTGGCGTTACCTCACCACAGCTGTTCCTGAGTCCTGCACATTGATTATTCAGGTTTTAAAAGGGGATTTTAGAGATTTAGGGCCCATTGAGATGTTATCTCATGTCAAGTGCCTCTACAGATCAGCTTATACATGGTGACACCACCTCATGGAGGAGAGACAATAACGTTCTTCATGTGGATACACACAAAGCAGTGCTGCGCCTACACATGCGATTAATGACGACACTTTGACCGTTGCATGATTAAAGACACTGACATCTGTGTGATGCCAGAGATATCTACTGATATACTGATAACATCTTTAACTCTTTAGAAGGAAGATATCACAGTGCCCTTAGTGAGAAAAGAAATCAGAATGATGAGGAGCCAAAATGTGCAACCAAAACCATTTGATATGTTTAGGGGAAACTTAAAGGTGCAGTCTGTGATTCTGATCAATATGCTTTTTGATACATTTAGCAAATAGCTCCTTTTTGATACATTTAGCAAATAGCTCCTCCTCCAGTCTTCTGGCTGCCTGCTCTGGCTCAGTAATAGGAAACAAGCACAACTGCTCGGACCAAGCCATAAACAACTCCAGCCAATCGTCACATTGCTTCAGGAGCATGGAAGGGAGGGGAGTAATTTGATTGGCTGTTGACCTCAAATATCAACAACGCTTTGCTAGCAAACTAGCAAACTGTATCAATGTACTGAACCTTCACAATATACACAGACAAAATACTATGATCTGCTGAGATGCCGTCCATCCTGAGCGTAGACACAGGGCATTCCTGTCTCACCTGTAAATGCACGTAGTCATAGTCTTCCATCCAGCCCTCCTCAGTGGTTTCGTAAGGCCGGTCGGGTGACTCCTCCTCGGCCGTGAACTTGGGCGGGGAGGGCAGTGGCCGTGACTGGATGTTGGCGCGCTCGGGCGTGCCCGTCTGATAAGCCGAGATGTTGTTGTTGTCGGCGCAGTGGGGCAGTGGCGGCAGGGGCAGCTGCTGCTGCTGCAGCTTGTTTGTCCGTTTGAAGAGCAGGGAGGCGTTGCCGTGCAGGAAGGACGCCAGCTGCTTGGTGTCGTCGGGCACGCCGCGTGCGCACATGACCAGCCGGTCCAGGTCGTCGCCCTGGCCGCCACTGGGCGTGAGCGCTGCCCCGGCCGCCAGCTTAGCGGGCGACCAGCCGATGGCGTCCAGGGCCTGGCTGTGCTTGACCAGCGCCTGGAAGGCCTCCTCCATCTTCTGCACCTGCCGGCCCAGCTTGGCCTGCAGCGAGCGATCAGTGGCCTGGGCGGCATTGGCCACGGCGCCACGGGCAAACTCCAGAAAGTCACGGACGGCGGCGCGCGTGCGGTCAGTTGCTTGGTGCAGGCCAGGCAGGTTGGCCTCCATCTGCGCCGGGCTCCGCCAGTTCCCGCTGATGTAGGCGATGAGCACCGACACGGCACTCTCCACACCCTGCTGCAGCCGCTGTAGCCGCTCCATCGCCTGGTCCAGGTCCAGGGCCAGCAGGCGGACGCCGGCACCGGACGCCGGGGCGTCCCGGACGGGCACGGTGTCCAGCGAGGACGAGGAATGGTTGCTGCGTGTGCTGCCCGTGCTGGATGCCGATAGCCGCTTGTTGAGCGCCAGCTGGTCCTCGCCGGTTCCACCGGCGGCATCGCGCACCACCTGCGGGGGTACGTCGTATACGTAGTCGCCCTGGTCCTCGGTCCGCTCCCGGGGGAAGTCGTAGACGTCCTGCGCCTGTGGGACGGGCGGGAGCGGCTCGCTGGGTGGCCCGCCCTTGCGCAGGCTGGCGGGGATGTCGTAGATCTCCTGGCCGTCCCTAGGGGGGCGCTTGCTCGTCATGGAGGGCGGGGGGACGTCGTACACGTCCTCAGGGATGGGGGGCTCAGGGCCCGTGGGCAAGTAGCCATGGCTCTGGCCATCGAGGGCCTTCATTTTGGCAAAGTGTGGGGGCACGTCGTACGTCTCGTCCCTCACGGGACCGTCAGGCACGTCCTTACTGACCGAGGGCGGGAAGTCATACACCTGTAACAGACACACATGACGGAGAGGTTTAACACAGAAGCCCAAAGCCCACCCACGTATTCCTCATATGATGAGCATGTTAGCATAATAGTTTGCACTGACTCCCACACTAAATGCATGTTGTCTAACTGCAAAAAGGACGTGCATGCACATATACAGTGCATATGGACACGTACAGTAATACAACATCACTATGTGCAGGCGCAGGGTAGAGGCGAGAGGGGAAAGGACTCACTGTCTGCTTGTCCACACTGGGCGGTGTGTCGTAGATGTCCTGACCACCTTCTTTACTGGGGGGGCCCTTCACTGCCATGGGGGGAGTATCATAGACCTGCTGAAGGAGGGAGGGGGGGTACAGGCACAGTTAAAACACAGTGCTTAGCATCTGCACACACAAGGAGCCCACACACAACATGCACACTCAAAACACACACACACACACACACATTTGACACAAAATCTCAAGCAGACATATCTAGACTGATTTCCCTTCAGGCTTTGGTTTTAGATGAATATGTAAAAAGGAAGGTGCTAATGTAATCACATTTTTAGAGGTGGTGAGTGTGTGTGTGTGTGTGTGGTGGGGGCTAATCCACTTTAATGTGGCTAAGGTAGTTTTTCTAAAGTTGGGGGAGGGGGCCATAATATTTCCCTTAATCCTTCCCCCAGCACCCCGGGGCCCCTGACAGGCGCTCTCCGCCTCATCACTCCCATCCACCTATGTGTGGTCCGCTCTCCGCCTGCTGCTTATCCTCCACCCATCCCCCTAGTGCTCACCTCATGCATCAGCCACAACACACTTTCACCCATTCTCACAAAACATGGAGGCTGAGAGAGTGTGTGTGAGAGAGAGAGAGAGAGAGAGAGAGAGAGAGAGTACTGCAGGTGATACGGGATTTACTCCAACTCCATACTCCAACCATATCCTATCTTAGTGAAGACATAAAGACTCTCTCTCTCTCACACACACACACACACTTATATACACGACTCAAACGGACAATGGAAAGCACAAACTCTTGCCAAGGCTTAGATTCAGTAACTCAACTCATTGTTTATTATAATTAAGTAAATCAGATACACACTAGCAGACATTAGGATGCTGTTGATGACATGCATGCTGCAGTATGCTCAGAGACAAGCCTGCATGCCTGAGAAAGAATCTCCTACTAACAGCACAACCTCGCAACTATTTTGGAGTCTCCAAACTTTCGCCAGGAGGGTGTGAGTACTGACACACTGAGCAAACACACACTGGTCCCTTTCACACCCTTCTATCAAACAACCCAATCTGTGGGAACGCACAATATTAGCAATCTTTCTGAGAAGATTCAGCCCCGGTGGGCGAGTGAGTGAGTGAGTGAGTGAGTGAGTGTGGTTCCAGATGAGCTACAGTGCTGTGATGAGCTATGCTGACTATGATTTCTCCATCTACTCTGCACCTTCATTAACTCACAGCAAATTAACCCCACACACTCATCCCATTCACACACACACCACACACACACACACACACACACACACACACACACACACACACACACACACACACACACACACCACACACACACACACACCAAGCCCCAACACCCACCCCTGCTGTCTCCTGATGAGAGGATTAGCAATTCTAATGCTGCCCAAACAATGTGATACAATCTGTTCCAGAGGGAGGGTTTGGATGGGGCAAGTGTGAAGCGACTTAAATGAGATAAGAGAGAGAGAGAGAGAGAGAGAGAGACAGAGAGATGGTGTAAGAGAGAGAGAAACTTATGAATACCAAAATCAAAGAGAACACAAACTCAGGGCACTTTGCCAGAGGACTTGATCAGGCTGCTCTTTTTAACTTTCATTTCAGAGGGCGCAGAGGATTTGCTCTGAGAACATGGGCCTCATCAAAATTCCAAGTGTGTACATGCAGAGGAAGGTGTGCAGAGGTCTGACGAGGCCATGGCTCCGAGTGCTGCCACCCACTACCCACCATGCCGTTAGGGAAACCCATTAGCTGGGACTCCTTGGCCCTTGGAGCATCCCCACCATACTGTTGCCCGTCAGCAAGCCTCTGACTTCCTGTTTGTGCCTGAGCCCTGCAGTCTCCTCAGGAGAGATTTACTGCTGTTTCAGCGACACGAGGCTACGCTGCACTGCGCAGCAGCTATAGAGCCAACGCCGCGCTGGAGGAGATAAGCTGTATAAACGGCCGCCCTGCACTCTCCATATCTATTCTTCATCTCTTTATTGACCTGAAATGTGTCTCCCCCCTCTGCAGTGAAAACACATTTATGTGCTGTATCTCCTCTCTCTGTCGCATTAGGGCCCAAACACCAGAGGAGCAGGCTACAGCCAGTGCCGATGCTGCAAAGCCTTATTGTTTCTATAAAGATTATTACTATTAGGGACCAAGCACTGGAAGTGCATGCTGTTGCAACTAACAACTAACATATTTTACTGCAACGTAGTGCCAATTGATTGCATTATTAGATGACAACATGTCACGGGTTTGCAGAACTGAAGGTGCTCAGGCCCATCATCGCCGCGTGCGTAAATATTCTCTTTGGTCCCGTCTCTTTCATTTCTGTCCCAATCCTCCGAGCTGTTTGTCATCCTATCCTGGGAAGGATCTTCTGGGAGGTTACTGTGTCACTGTATATGATTATGTGTGTATGTGGATATGTGTATGTGAGTGTGTGTGCGTCCGTCCATGCATACATGAATGGGTAGATGTGTTTGAGTGTGTTGCTAAACGTTGGTGTGTGTGTCTGCTTGTATGTATGACTGCTTGCTGTGTAGATGTCTTCATATGTGTATATACGTGTGTGTGTGTGTGTGTGTGTGTGTGTGTGTGTGTGTGTGTGTGTGTGTGTGTGTGTGTGTGTGTGTGTGTGCATGTCCTTTGCTGCAGGCTCTGTTGCCTTCTCCACATATCTCCAGGGCCCAGTGGCCTGGGCAGGAAAAAGAGAGGGGGAGGAGAGAGGGGGTATGAGAGAGAAGAGGGGACATCTCTCTCTATCTCTCTGACAGCACTTTCACCTTCAAATAAAGACCGAGGAGCACATCACACTGGACAAACACCACCTCTCTTTTTCTGTCACACACACACACACACACACACACACACACACACACACACACACACACACACACACAGTTACGAAGCTGGAAGAAAAAATATCCCATGCCGACCTTCTTTTTCGAGCGCCTCCAGACACTGATATATCTAGTTCCTCTGCGAGCTACGCATGACCTCATCTAAAAATAGATGTGCAATTGCAGCACCAATGTGGGTTTTAGCATACAGACAAAATGAGGCAGAAAAGAAAGTGATAGAGAGAGGGAGAGAGAGAGAGAGAGAGAGAGAGGAGGAGGTGGAGAGCAGGAGGGATGAAAAAAGCCTGAAAGAGAGGAGGGAGGAAGAGTTAGATAGTCAACAAAAGAGAGAGACAAAAAAGAAAGCAAAAGCGTGAAAGAGGGTGGATTTAATATTCCCAACACATCAAACATTAATGAGATCATGGCCGCTTCACAGACAGATGACCGCTAAGCTTAATTAAGCTAACCGAGAAAAATGGCCGGGAGTCAAAATGGCCGCCTTAGCCATACTTAGACAGCCTCGTCATACGGCAGGGCACTGCAAGCAACACAAACATGGCAGTCCAGCCTCAGGCCAACTTGGCCCAAAGCTGGTACGGATCTGCACCAGGTCAGCACCGGATCTCACCCGGTTATGATCTAAATCAGCGCTGCAGGTGGCTCGCGAGGTGTACATTACTGTATATGTATAATGTGAATACTTTGTATGTGTGTCTGTGTGTGTGCATGTATGTGTGTGTGTGTGTGTGTGTGTGTTTGTGTGTCTGTGTTTTCATGCATACAAATGTGCGTTTGTGTCCATGCTCACCTGCTGCTGATGGTACTGGGCACGAGTGGGCGGCACGTCGTAGATATCCTGGGATCCTGGGGGCATGTGGCGCGGGGGGACATCGTACTCATCCTGTTCACCCTTCACCGTGTCGTACACGTACACCTGGCCAACACGGGTGGGCACAACCACCTACAGGGAGAACAGAGGGACATTTCCCATTTAAATGCCAATGTTTAAAAAACTCACACTTCATGCCACAGTGGCTAAGGCAGTGGTCCCCAAACTTTTTCTTCCGAGGGCCAGCTCACTATGCCTGGCTCTAAGAGAGGGCCAGAGATTCGGTGTATATTAGTACACATAAATAGCTTAGTGCTGTGAACAACAGCAGTCTACCTTAGTTGAATATTCCATTACATTTAATCATAGGCTACTGCAATTTAATACCATTATTAGCTGTGTTTATATTGCAATCATGCCATATCAGTGTAAAATGTAGCTCAAATGAAATAATACTAATAAAAAGACTTTAACATTCCCAAAAGTATTAGCAGGGAGTCCCAAAAGTGTATTCTATCCAAAATGTGTGAACTCTGAACTCTGTGTATTTGCATACACAGCTCAAGTTGTGAACAAGCAATATCCTACAAATAATTTGAAGTTCTCAAACTATGAGAGTTTTATGAAGTGCAGGCAAAAACATCTGAAATGACCACTTTCACTCACCTAATGAGAACTTGATGAATTTGTATGAACATTTGAACGAGAGAATAAAAAATAGAAATAATTATCCTAGAAAGTCCCAGAAATATGACTTGACTTAGTTAGTTATTAAAAATTAATTGATACACTTCTAGAATACTTTGAGCACTAATGCAGTCAGCCTCTTGCATTGTTTGCAGGTAGGCCTACATTTCATTCCGTTTTTTCGATGGCAAACGCAAAACAGCGCCAAAACAACCACTAGTGGACAAAAAGAGTATTACATGAATGAATGGGGGAAATTACGGAAGTCATAGTTTGACGATGTCGTACTCCCATACGGGCCAGATGCTATATACCGCGGACATGTTTTGGGGGGCCACCCAAAATGAGGTGCGTAGTCTGGAGACCACTGGGCTAAGGAGACACTCAAAAATACATGGAAATATCTAGAAAATATAACTGGAAAGAATGAATGCATAATTTTCAAGTTATCTAAAAACCCACAAATTGATGTTTGTTTTTGTCATGTGTGTGTGTGTGTATTTATTCATCCATGTCTTTATACACCAACGCACATGTATGCATTTTATGTAACTGTGACTGACTGGGGATCTTTCCTGATTCATTATTTATTTATCAGGCTAATGCCACAATCAAAGACAGATGTGTCTCCTTTTCATTCAGCTCCAGCAGACAGCAGGAAAACAAAACTCGGGGTCCTGACAGGTCAGTGTGGGAACAGGGGCTGCCCTATTGTCTGCCTGTTTACCCAAAGCATTATCGTCCCTGGCTTGTGTCAACTGCCTGGGCCTGGGAAACGAAAACAAGCCGTCCGCCATATTTATATAGCAGCAGACAGGCAAGGAGCCGCGCTGCAGACAGTTAAAACATCACTCGGGAGAGTCACTGGAGCACAGCGTTTTCATTACGGCCTCGTGTTTCATCCGGACGCAAAAGAGAAAGAAAAAAAACCCTTTTTCATCTCCGATTCACTCTTAACAGTTAAAGTTAGACTGTTATGCCCTTAACCTGAGGAGCTGTTAAATTGATGCTAACCGCTGTGATATTCTTCTGGGTGTTACGGTGTTTTTACAGAGGCTGACTACAAGCCTGATTTTTTATTTTGGTTCCAGCCTTGAGAAAAGATCTGGCTGCGAGTGCGTATCTGAGACCGGGCTAACGATCCATTTCCTGCCGGCTGCGATGGCAAGGGTCTCCCACTCTGGTTGGCTGTAATCGGGCTGCCATCGATCCCCTGCGGGGTTTCTGTGTGTGTGTGAGTGAGAGAGATCTCTGAGTCGGGGCTGGGCTGGCCTATCTCAACAGACCATCAAAAAGAGAGAGAGAGAGAGAGAGAGAGAGAGAGAGAGAGAGAGAGAGAGAGAGAGGAGAGAGCAGGGGGCGAAGCTTCGTGTCCGCAGGCAGCTGAGGAGGAGGAGAAGCACCAGGAGCAGCAGCAGTAGCAGCACTGTTCGGCAATGGCCCATATTTGAGATATATCACACACATGCACTCTCTCACACACACACACACACACACACACACACACACGCACATTAAGACAGTATTTTTTTTTACAGCCAAGATAGCCTGACCTTTTTTCCCCAACCAAGACTGTGCCGAAATACATTTTGCAGAAACAGACGGGTCAGTCTGCCAGTCCCTGCAGACCCAGGCGGACGTGAGGGGGAGACTGGAGAGACACGCTACGGCCATCCCAGACTGTCCTCGCTCGGAGCCCGGTGGGGTCATGACTCCAGCATGTCCTACAGAGGTGAGGGCCCTGCCACACAAAACTGGGCCAGCAGGCCACGAGGCCCCCACTGGACCAAAACTCAGGGCTGGTACCCTCAGGACCATAGCAACGACATTCAACCTCAAACAGCAAGGATCCCCTTTACGGCTGCCACAATTGTGCACCGTAAGAACAACAATTCAACAAAGTAGCGTTAATCTGAGGTGCAGCTTAACACACATGTATTCTGATGATAGGCATTAGCCACACCCCCACCCTGCTGTGATGTACAAGGCCTCTACACACTCATCAGCGTTCACAAGCGTTCGCACGATGGTGGTGTGTTAACAGTTCACTGGATCTTAATCCGTTTGTGAAATCCACTGTGACCCCCCCTCCCCTTTTTTTTCCCCTGCCTGTGGCTATGGCAACAGAACACGTGAGTCACAAGAGCAGTAAGAGACTGAAGAGTGAGCAAACATGGCCACTCTATAAGACCAGCAGCAGCAGCAGCACACTCTTAACCCTTAAATATCAATCTCCACAGGCCACTGCACACGCCTGCTGCGACCACAAGGAAGTGAGACCTGCCACTTACTATGGCATGTCCATTACAAGCCAAGTACAGGTGTATATGCTCATTCACATACAGCCACACATGTCTACACACACACACACACTATACACACAGACATACACAGACACAGACACACACACACACTGCTCACATAAATGCCCAAAGTTTTACAGTTACATATGGGCCCAGTCACTCAGGCAGGTGTTGAGCACTCCCCAACACACAGACCCCTCCTCACCAATCAGCTCTACTTCACCCAGGCCATGTAATATCCCCACACTGCTGCACACTGCTGTTTAACTACTGAAATAAGAGCCGTGTTAAAGGGAACGGCTGACAATCAGCTCCAGAGAAACTCGCGCTGATCCTGTAATAATATTTGCTCTCCACATTTAGTCAGCCTGTCACTTGATATGTGACAGGCCTGCTAAACAGGCAATTAGGTCATTAGCCATTAAAATAAATCTGACAGTGTCGGTCGGTTATTACCCCCTCATCCCAGCTCCACCAGGCTCAAGGAGCCTCCTCTGTCCTCCAAGCTCTGGAGGAGATGAAAAGGAATCCATTTTTCTTGTTCTTGTTCGGCTCTAAGTGGTTGGACTTAACAGGGGCCTCTGGTAGCAGCAGACACTTAAATCTGCCTGTTTTCAATTCCCACCTCCACCTCTTTGTCTGCTTGCTTCACAGTTTCCTCACCTCCCCTCGCACTGTTCTTCTGCGTCTCTTTCTTTCTCATCTGTCTGTCTCTCTCTCTCTCTCTCTCTCTCTCTCCCTCAGAGGGGCCCCAGATATCGGAGGCAAGTGGGAAGCATTCTCCACGGTGACATACACACTTTTCACACACATTAGGCGCGCGCAGCAGGTGTTTCATCTGACACATCCGAGGACACAGTGATTTCACACACCACCACCTGCGCTCCATATTTCCACCGACCCCTCCGTAACACACACCTACTGCCCCCCCCGACTGACCGGCTAACAGCCTCGTCCATAGCCATAACACGCCTGCACAACACCATACTCAACAATTCCTCAAAACTCAGCTCACTCCCTTCCAAAGTGTGAAGTGCTCGCCTTGTATATCTTTCCAGATAACCACACTAACCACATGACACCTTAAACACTGGTCAAGTAGCGGCCACTTAACCTTCCCCTTATCAATGGTGCTGATCGTCCCCTACTCATTTGAAAGGGATTATGGGTGATATTAGCCATCTCCTGAGTGGCTAATGCTAGCAGAGTTGTGCCTCCACAGAAGGTCACTTGAGCGTCCCACTGCGATGTGCTAACAGCGCCCTATAACTAACAGCGATCAATAGTGTAAATTATCAATGAATACAGGGCGGAGTTGGAGGCTGGGAGACATATGGGACCCGCTCTTCCTTCACTTCATCAATAGTATTGAATAGGGGGGCGGCATGAGGTGCGGAGGGGGGGGGGGGGGGGGTGTGTTGGTGGGGGGGGGCGGGGTATGACAGAGGGTTTTGGCTTCCAGCTGTCACAACAGTCTAAAGGGTGGTGGTGGTCTGTGTGTGTGTGTGTGTGTGTGTGTGTGTGTGTGGGGGGGGGGGTTACCATGATGATGTCATAAAAAATAGATCCACCATCCAGAGAGGCGGAACAATGGAGAGAGACTGCCCTGGAGACTGTCTGTCCACCCCACCCTGCCCTTGCTCAAAGGCAGCTGGCCGTAAACCCCCGGCCCGCAGGGTGACCTGGCTGTTGGGGTTGTGGTGGTGGGTGGGGGTTCACCAGGAGAGGAGGAACAGATTGCACAGGAGCCCCCTCCCCACCACATATGCCCATATGACAGGAGTGACCTCTGGCTCAACTGAATGCCTAGTGTCGCATACCACCACTTGGAGCTATGCATGCAATCCACTTCAATCGCCTCTGCTATGCCAAGATCCCTCGGTGTAATTGGAGTCCGCTAACCTCCACCTCCTCTCACTCAAGTCCACCGACGGAG
>NC_063199.1:3743879-3771379 GCF_017589495.1 Alosa alosa
CAGATAAAAGGGAACAAAAGGAGCAATAGAAAGAGAAAAAGAAAGATGAGAAACAGAGAAACGGAGACAGAGAGAGAGAGGAAGAGAGAGAGAGAGTGAGACAGAGAGAGTGACCTCTTTCTGCTGCTTCTGATTTACTGAAGCTGAGAGCCCTGCTGCCCGGCCAGCCTGAGCAGCCTCCTCCTGAGCCTGAGCCGTAGCCTGAGCAAGGCCGTCTGGAGCCCACCGATGAGTCCCGGAGGCAGGGCATCCGCAGCGGGCGGAGGTGCTTTCTCCGATGATCAATGACCCTTTCAGCCTGAAAGCCCGTGTGTGTGTGTGTGTGTGTGTGTGCAAGGGGCTGCCTGCAGGGTGGTAGCCAGATGGGCACCCTCAGTATGGAAGCCTACTGGTCGCTGGCACTGACCCAGAGCCACTTCACTGACTGTTCCGGCTCATGTTCTACCCCCCCTTTCCAACCTCCAAAAGTTGGCACCCATCAGAGGAGGAGGTGGGTTTTGGATGCCATGTGAGAGAAAAGCAAGAAAGCTAATAAGCTTCCACTGAGACCAGCTGTGTGCCATCAAGAAAGTGTGGTTCGTGCTCCTTGAAGTAGTGAAAGCAATCAGCATATGATACACATACACACACACACACACACATGCACACACACAAAACCACCTTACTCTCCATTTGAACCACTGTGTTCCTTTGAGTATGGCAAAACCTCACAACAACAACAGCAGTAGGCAGAGGCTTGTGTCCCTCTCATCATGACAACGTCTCCACAACGTCTCTGCAACGTTCATCTGACATTCTTCCAACACCGGTTGAATGCAAGCCTCTGAAAGTGTTGCTGATGCAACACTGAGACAACACTCTTGCAACGTTTCCCTGATCTTCCGCCAGCATTTCGGCAGTGGCACATCCTCACCGCGTCTCTGTAAGATCTCTGGAGCAGCATGGGGGCGGCGGGGCGCGGTGGGGAAAGCAGTGTGGCCGCGCCATGGCCATCACTATCTGCTCCAGCGCGCGCAACGCAGCGCAGCGCAGCCATGTGCTGCAGCCAATGAATGGGGCCCTTTTTAGACACACACACAATGCAGCAGCAGCAGCAGCAATTAGGCCCCGAGACAGTCTCTTCTCGTCTCGCTCACACACACACACACACACACACACACACACACACACACACCCTGGAGGAGCCCCGAGCCTAAGACACACACTCTCTATATGCTGCACAGCTCTTCATTACGACATGTTATGCCCCCCGATGAAGACCCAGAGAGAGAGGGAGAAAGAGAAAGAGAGGGAGAGAGAGAAAGAAAAGAGAGAGACAGACTGATCACAGAGAGGAAAAGGGCTGAAAAGAAAAGGCACAAATGGGATTTAAAAGGCGGGGAACGACAATGCAGGGCTCTATGGGAGGAACTATCGGGAATCCTAAAAAAAAAGCTCAGAGTGTTCTCCCCCGGCCTGCCTGTGCGTGCCGCGCAGTGGAGGGAGTAGAGGGAGGCACCTGGCCTGAGGGGTGGAGGAGCAGAAAGGGTGGAGGAATGAATGGAAGAGAGGAGAAGAAGAGGAGGAGGGTGAGGAGAGGATGAGGAGGGAGAGGAGGACTGCTGAGGAATGCTGTGGGAAGAGCAGCACAGATCTGGAGATTACAGGCTCAGGAGGGAAGAGCCGCAGAAGCCACACTGCCTGCCTGGGCCTCAGATCTGCTCCAGTCCCCACAGAGCACAGCAAAGCACAGCAGTGCAGGGCAGAGGAGCAGAGAGGAGCAGAACAGAGAGGAGCAGGGAGGAGGAGAGAGGAGCAGCGGAGAGAGGAGCAGTGGAGAGAGGAGCAGAGGAGAGAGGAAGAGAGAGGAGCAGTGGAGAGAGGAGCAGAGGAGAGAGGAAGAGAGAGGAGCAGTGGAGAGAGGAGCAGTGAGAGGAGCAGAGGGAGAGAGGAAGAGAGAGGAGCAGTGGAGAGAGGAGCAGAGGAGAGAGGAAGAGAGAGGAGCAGTGGAGAGAGGAGCAGAGGAGAAAGGAAGAGAGAGGAGCAGTGGAGAGAGGAAGAGAGAGGAGCAGTGGGAGAGAGGAGCAGAGGAGAGAGGAAGAGAGAGGAGCAGTGGAGAGAGGAGCAGAGGAGAGAGGAAGAGAGAGGAGCAGTGGAGAGAGGAGGAGAGAGGAGCAGTGCGCTGGCTGCCCATGCGCTTCAAATGAGCTGCCCCACTAGGTTTGGAATGGATATCAACAACACACAGATATGCTACATTCACATACACACACAGAAAGGAATGCATGCATGATGAAACCGCTGTGAGTAGATGAAGCCTTACTGGTACAGAGGTGAGGCTAAGACATCACTGACTGCGGCAGCAATAAAGTTTTGTGTGTGAGTGTGAGTGTGTCTGAGAGTGTGTGGATTAAATGGGGGTTGGCAGCAGTAAGACACAACTTTTGTTTTCCCTCCCTTTCAGTTCCTCTGCAAAGTCTCCCAGTCTATACCCTACAGACCCACCTACCTCCCCATCCAACCCCCCTCTACACCAAACAAACCTGCCTGTTCCCGCAGATAAGCTTCCCCCAAGCCCCAGCCCCAGCCTCCCCTCCCCTCGTCACCGGGCCTCCTCTGCCAGCTCAGGTGAGCGGCTGGCCAGCATCTTCAAAGGCCCCAGAGATTACCCATTTACTTTCAGGGCAGGAAGGCGGAAGCAGTGGAGGGTAAAAAAAACAGGAGAAGCTTCAGAAGAAAAGAAAAACAGAAAGAGAAAGACACTCCAGAGGAATCTCAACCAACCCAACCCAACCCTACCCAACCCAACCCAACCCAACCGCACACTACCCTCACCACCTCTCCTCCCCTCGGCTCCTTATCAGCACTCTTTGCTCCCTGAAACACCTCAACACACCTGAGAGAGGGGCATTAGTGGCTGCGGGTGATAAGGCAGGCTTAGATCTGCCCGGTTCCACTCCTGGGGTAGGTAGAGAGGAGGGGGGTAACTGGGTTCAAACAGGCCGCACCTGGCTGCACTGCAGTGTGCTGTACACCTCCAGCCATGAGCTCAGAGAGCACCAGCGATCAACACAGAGATAGGAACTGCAGGCTTAGGAAGTAGTGTCTAATGGTTCTTATGGTAGGTACTTAGTATCACTAAGAATGTCTTTTCTCTTCTTCTTTTAGCTAACTAAAATTGTAACTGACTCATTGCAGATCAGTTGACTTGGTGCACCAGTGGAGCAAGCATATGTTTTTGTAACTTGACTAGATTTTTGTTTTACCACACTTGCAGTTCAATGTGGGCCTCACCAATGACTTTGACTCATCTAAGAGAGATAGTCAGGTCATTTTGTATGTCTACCTAGGTGTTTACCTCAACAGGTCAAAGTACAGCTTAAGCCGCTGGGTAAACAGTGAAAGGTTAATGCTTAAGCTGAGCTCCAGTGAGCAGCTCGTCAGTGCTATCAGGCCCACGCGTGCTAGGAAATAGCCATTAACACTGCAGAGGAGGGTCACATCCTATGCTAATGGCCATGCTAATTAAATGGGCATTCAAAGCTGACTCAGGGGTCTAGAATGGAATACACACACACACACACACACACACACACACACACACACACACACACACACACTTGCTTGATTGAGAGTCTTTGTGGCTTAGTTCAGGGAGAATATTAGATTCCAGACATACATACATCCTACTGAAGCACTGATGGAGGAGTCTCTTGCAGAGGAGGGGACCCGTGGTCAGTCTCCTCTCTCTGTTTGTCCCTCCTCCTGACAGTGGTGATCTGTTGCCATGGTTTTAGAGCGAGGCAGGCTCTGTGTGCTTTTGGGCGGTTGGCTGGAATACCAATGCAGTCTAAAAAGATTAAGCCACCAACACAAAAACACTCATTTGGCCAGAGCAAAATGAGCCCCGGAGTCCTCCGAGAGAAAGAGAAAGAGAGAGAGAGAGAGAGAGGGGGAAGAATGAGACTAAAAGAGAAGGGAGAAAGGAGAAAGTGACTGAATTGGAAAGGAGGGTAGAATGGAGAGAGAGAGGCCATAGTACTCTGTGAGTGAGGAGAAAGAGAAAAGAAGGGAGGGAGAGAGGGAAGAGACTGGCACAGTGACGAGATTGTGACACAAAAAGAAGGGCTGGACGGGCAGAATGCAAGACTTGGGGTGGCTGGACAGCAGAATGGGGGAATGAGATAATTAGAGAGGGTCTGCAGAAGAGCATTCCACAACCCCCCCCCCCCCCAAAAAACATACACACACACTTGGAGGCGTGTGGCGGGGCTTTGAGTGGCGCGTGCCACCGCACCCTCCTAAACCGCCCCTTTGATGTCGGCCCAATCACAGTTGTTCCAGCTGCCGCCTCCCGTGGCCTCGGCCGGCTGTAATCAGCCCCCCGCACGGCACGCGCCCCTCGACTGCCCCAGGATGGACACTCAGCCCTGGGCACAGCTGAGGGGGATCAGGGCCCCAGCCCCCCCGCGTCCCTTCAAAGACGCCAGCATGCAGGGGGGGTCTCGCCGTACCATGGTGCTGTTGTCACAGGCCCTTTCACTGCCGCATCCAACTGCTGCCCATCTATCTGGGGTTTCTGTGTGTGTGGGTGTGCGTGTGTGTGTGTGTGTAGCACTGTCGCTACTACGGCTCATACATCTAACTGAGATGACGCACAGGAGTGACGCACAGGACGTCTCTGTGGGGATCTGTGTATGTGTGTGTGTGTGTGTGTGTGTGTGTCTGTGTGTGTGTGAGAGAGAGAGATTTCTGCTACTGTAGCAGTATTACATGTTAGTACTCACAATCCTGCATTTGTATTTGTGCTGAATGCATATGAATGAGCTCTTAAGGCTTGCTTTTCTCCTGTCTGGGGCTAGAAAAGGCTACGGGAATTTTCAGCTTTTCCATATGAATGCATGCGCTGTGTTGTGTGGTGTGTGTGTGTGTGTGTGTGTACACATGCAGTATGTGTGTGTGCGTCTCTTCTCAGCAGGAACTCCTTATCTCAGGAGAGACTGGCAGGGGAGAAATCTGTGTGTGTGTGTGTGAGAGTGTGTACCACAGTGTGAGTGATTGCGTGTGTGTGTGTGTGTGTGTGTGTTTGTGTGTGCCTGTGTGTGTATGTGTAAGTGCATATCTGTGTGCATGTGTGTATCATGCACGGACACAAGGACGACCGATAACAACAGAGGACAATCAGAGGAAAAATACAAAGAATCAACAGCAGTGGCCTGACTAACACCGAAGGGAGAATAACCACGTAGCTAAACAAAAACCCAGCGCTGCCTATCTTCCTCCACACACAGTCCTGAAGGGCTACACTCCAACAGTGCCACTAACACTAAAACCCACAGAGCCCTAATCAACAGCAGCAGCAGCAATCGAATTCCAATCATTTATATGTCTAGAATTATTGCCATGGCGATTACCGCCATTTCCCCGTGTGAATACGCAGGGGATCGTGAGAACGTGGGGCCGGGAGCTGGGAGTGACCTCGTATGTATCATCACAGGAACGGGCGTGATCATGAGACAGCGGTGACTCATGACCTGTGCGAGACAGGCCTGAACGATCCCTCTCCACTAACCCAGCCCAGCCCTGACCTCAGGGGGACTTGCCAGACCCAGTCAAGACCTCTGGCCTCTTCTTATCTCTCTTTTTCTCCTTTTCTCTCTCTTTTCCTCATCCACTCGCAGATGGTGGGTGTTCTTGTGTTTTCTTTGGTCTTATCCACACCAGTCAACACTGATAAGTGGTCAATGTGTGTTTGTTTTCTATTAGTAAATGACTGATTGCATGGCGATCTTCCATCCTCCACTCATCCCTCACTAGAGGGGTGGAATGGACTGTGGTGAGAGCTGTGTGGGCCAGGCCTTTTGCAGGGCACAGGGGTCACTGTGTGCGTGTGTGTGTGTGTGTGTGTGTGGAGGGGGTGTTTGGAGACAGTAGATGGCCCCCTGCAGTTTCACTGTCTGTTCTTATGACCCTTGCGTCTCTGTCCCATCTTGTCTTGTACTCACCAGCTTGCCAGCGACCCTTTGTGACCTCAGAACAATCTAGAACCTTCCTGAAACATTCTAAAGCCTACTCACCATTTGCCCCGCAGTGACACACTGACTGAGGCAGGGAGAGATATAGGGACACTGAGAAGAATGGCCATGGTAAACACTCAGCCAAGGGGATCCTCTCTCTCTGTGTGTGTGTGTGTGTGTGTGTGTGTTTGTGTGGTGTGTATGTATCTTTGAGTGCCCCTAAGTGAACACGTGTGCATGTACAGGGGAAGGGGGACACAGCTGTACCTCTCTGCCCCCCATGCCCCCATCATCACACTTCATTTGGCCCTGCCAGCGCTCCTACTCCTGCATATGGCAGAGTGCGCTAAGCCTGGCCCCCGGCTCCCCCGCCACTCCCAGGGGGGAGGGGGATGGACGACGTGGACCCTGCCTGGCGCCTGGTGCCCAAATGCGCTTAACCTGGACCCGGTGGCCCACAGCAGCGGTAGCAGCAGAAGCAGCAACAGCCTCCGGCAGCACAGCAGAAACGCTGACTCACCCCAATCCCCCAAACACACACACACACACTGAAGACCCCCACCTCCCCCAATCCCTGCTGCACTCTGCGGCACTACTGAATTATTTATGTGAAAGCACCGCACGCCTCTCCTCCTCCTCCTCCTCTTCCTCCTCTCCTTTCTCCTCCCTGTCTATTATCCCAGCAGCTCTCTCTCTCCTCTCTCTCTCTCTCTCTCTCTGGCTGCTGGCTTGTTTACAGTGACACTGTTACACTCATACGAACGTGTCCACGTTCTTGCGCTTTTTTCCCCACAGTTTGATCTTTCTCTTGTTACTGCCATTTGAAGCCAGACGAGACACCTCGAGTCGGACTCGTACTCTTCCGTCATCGCTCCGCCAAGAGACGTGTGATGAGAATCGGAGAGTAGCTGAACAGGAGATGTTAAGTGCACAGTTGGGATGAGTTGTACTTTCTTAGTCACGGCCGCACACAGAGAGGGAATGAGATGAATGAAGGAGACGCTGGAAATATCTCAGCGGCGAGGCTATTTTCAGCCATGACACACCACAAGCATAAACACTAAGGAGACTGCACTTGTGTGAGTCTATGCGTCTAGGTTTGGGACTTTGTGTATGTGGGTGAATGTGTGTGTGTGCGTGTGTGTGTGTGTGTGTGTGTGTGTGTGTGTGTGTGTGTGTGTGTGTAGAAACTCTCTTCCTCTTCTTTCACCCCCTGTGACTGATTATTATTCCACAACGCTGCATGTCTATAGGTGTGTGAGTGTGTGTGTGTGTGTGTGTGTGTGTGTGTGTCTTCTGAATGTAAGTGTACGCACACATTTCTAAATGGACTCTTACCTTCCCCAGGGGCTTGGAGGGGTCCCAGTTCCTCTTCTCCACCGAGGGGGGGATCTGGTAGATGTCCTGAGTCGAGTTCATGGAAGGGGGCACCTGATAAATGTCCTGCCCTTTGCCTGGCCCCCCGGCCGATGGGGGCACCTGGTAAATGTCCTGCCCCATGCCCTGACCCACGGCCGACAGGGGCACCTGGTAGATATCCTGCTGCCCCAGCCCGCCCATGGACGGGGGCACCTGGTAGATGTCCTTGCCCGAGTACTGCGGGTGGGCGCCTTGTTTCTGGGCCAGCATGGGGGCCTTGGGGGGGGCCTGGGGGCCCAGGGGCACCTGGTAGACGCTGGAGAGTGCCGGCTTGCCGTGGTTGGGTGGGAGCATGTAGATGCTGTCTGTGTTGGTGGGGGCGGCCTGGGAGGAGGAGTAGGCGGGGTGCATGGCCGTGTACTGGGAGCCCGGCGGGGGTTTGGCGTAGGCCTGGGCGGGTAAGCCCAGCTGGTTGAGCCCCCCTGGGCCGGCTTGTGACGTGGGCATGGCCGGCTGCTGCTGCCCGCCCTGCACTGGCTGCTGCTGCTTGTCATACATGCCCACCAGGATCTTGAGGCGGTTGCCGGGGACGATGCCCTGGCGCCCATGCAGCGAGCAGAGCCACCATCCATCCAGGCCTTGCGTGTCGCGCTCCAGCACCGTCATTATGTCCCCCTTACGGAAGGACAGCTCGTCTGGAGACTCCGCCACATTGTCGTAGAGGGCCTTGGCTAGAACATTCTGGAAAGGAGAACAAGAGAGAGTGGGGGATCATTAACACGGAGCTCTTCATGCAACCAGGCACACACAATGTACGGTCAGGCAAGAACAGGGTGTCAATGTGAAGTCCTGCCAACCAACACACACACACACAGTGTCTTCGCACACATTTCATTTGGACCGAGCATATTTGTTTTTGGTGGCAGCCCAGTATTCAGAGTCAATGACCACTCCTGACCCCTGAGGTGAACTGAAGGGTGTGTGAGTGCATGCTGGGGTAAAGGCCTGTGTCAGAGTGGACCAGCACGGACTCTCCAGGCCTGACAGGGTACTGTAAAAAGCCCTCCATGAGCCAGTGGCCCACACGCACTACAGTACACAGGCTCCATCTGCACTGAACACACAGAGACGCCCACAATCACAGGTCCAGGCTGACGCAAGAGCAAATATTTGCCCTCCCCCTCCTCCCAGGCCTCACCTCCCTCTGTTCTCTTCTCTTCCTCCCTCTTTCTCTCGCTCTGGCCTGCCATAAGAGAGTGGTAGTGGCTGGCGCTAGGCCAGCTCCCATTGGCCGGGACCCTCTAAGCACCCCTTAATGAAGTGCACTCACCCTGTGCCACTCGATCACACTGTGTGTGTGTGTGTGTGTGTGTGTGTGTGTGTGTGTGTGTGGGCTCCCAACATGAATGGTCTCCTCTCACCTCATGTCATGTTATTCCCAGAGTTGGTTAGTAGACTAAGACTACAGAAAATAAGTGTCAAGAAGGCTTGAGACTCTTCTCTCCCTCTCTTGCTCGGCCTCTGTATCACTCCTTTCCCAGTGCCTCTCTTTCCCAAACCACCCGTTGAGTGCTGGACTATCTCCTCGAGCGCCTTGGCTCTGCTCCAAGTGGGGCAGTGTGATGGGGTGGAACAGGGGCTCAGGCCTCTCATCTCTGACCCACGGAGATTCTCTCTCTCTCTCTCTCTCTCTCTTTCTATCTCAGCCTGATACTGCCCTTCTGCCCTGCCCCCTGCACCCCCTGTTCCCCCTGCTCCATGCCTGGGTACAGATAGGCCATCGCTGGGCCATGGAGCTGAAGATTGGGGCCTGGCCTGGGGTCTCGCACCGCTTAGAGGAGGGCGAAAGCTGCGGAGGAAAGGGATTGGTTCACAGTGGGATCGTTAGCCCACATTCAGTCAGGATAGTGTAGCTTCAAAACACACACACACACTCACACACAGATACCTAAAATACTCCACCACAGAAGGCTGATGGTCTCTGCCATATTTGTTGGAAGTGTTTGCTCTATTTCACACTTGCACACAGAACCCGGAGCTGGGGCATTTGAGAGCACGGGCCATTTGCTCTCTCTCACACACAGCTCTCCATTATTTATACTACCCAGTTCTCCACCAGTCTTCACGCTCAAAAACAAGGGTGTCTCAGTCACGCCAGACACCGGTCCCAGTCCCAGGCCCAGTATCACAGCAAATCCGTGTGTGTGTGTGTGTGTGTGTGTGTGTGTATGCCCAGCCGGGCCGAGACTGAGTTCATCCCTGTCTGTGTGTGTTTTTTAAGTGTCTGAGAGCAGCAGCTACATGATGAATGCTGTGTTTGTGCAGAGGCACAGGAATAGAGAGAAGCAAAAGAGGGAGAGAGTGAGGGAGGGAGAGAGAGAGAAAAGAAAGAGAGAGAGGGAGGCCTCAGTGACTTGAAGAATGCTGTGCTTGTGTAGACGGAGGGGACAGTCATTCGGTTGTATGTGTATGTGTGTGTGTGTGTGTGTTTCATGCCAGGCCTAAAGAGGCTTGTGCTTTACACGGTTCTGCACAATAGCGCCTGAGAGGCTCGGCGGCTGTTAGCAGCTGTCTGCGATGTCGCCATGGAGGCTCTGAACACACACACACACACACAGTCACACACATACACACCACACACACACACACACACACACACACACAGTCACACACTCATGCACACACACACATACACACGCACACACACACACACACACACACACACACACCATGCATCTACATACAACTCACAAAAATACATGATTTATAAAAACAAAAAGGACCACTACTCAGATAAACAGTTTCATCAAGAGATCATTATCCATACAGGCAATGGATATGTATTTGTCTCACTCACACAAGTTCTGAAAATAATGTAAATCACTGGTTTCTGATGTCATATGGTATTTCCTGTTCCATGTTCCTTTGTCTCCTTCTCTTGTAATGGCATTTCCTGCGTGTCAGAATGTACGAGGGGGCCTGCCCTGCTGACATCACAAAGGCTAAGAAGTGAACTTTGCCTTCTAGAACAGAAAGTAGTTCAATCCTCTGCTTGCAGAGCTCTCTCTCTCCCTCCCTCCCTCTTTCTCTCTCTCTCTCTCTCTATTTCTCACTCCCACACAATCCACTCTTTCTAAAGTTCCCTCTCTCTCTCTCACTCGTCCGAGTCCTCAGAAACTGGAAGTGTTTGTAGAGTGATTCATATGCGGTTCTGATTAGGAGTGAGTGAATGACTTGATGACTGTGATTTGAATCTCTTACGCAAAGGAATGCCCAATCTCGAGCACACTCACTCCCTCAAAAATACTCTGAGAACTACATGGCTCAGAGACAAAAAAAAGCAGCTCTTTCTATGGGCACACACAAACCAGTCAAATGTATTCTTCAACTTCATCTCCAGATGATTGTGCTATTTCTTATCTCTGATAAGCAACTGCTTAGTTTTGCCGTGACGTTACCGAGTCATGGAAGTAACAGCCGACAAATTCCAAATGTTTTTTAATGCTGACACAGGCAGACATGACTTTCCCAAGCCCAGGACCACCACTGTGGCAATCCCCCGGTCAAAACCTTTCCCTTGCGCCCCTCGAGCCAGGAGCAGACGGAGTCTGACGCCAGACTTTATTATCTCACACCAGAAGAAAGGGGGAAGAGAATAAAGAGGCGCACAGAAAGACAGAGAGAGAGAGAGAGAGAGAAAAAGAGAGGAGAGGGGGAAGAAAGGGAAATTCATCATCGCTGGACTAAAAGTTCATCCATTTGCATTTAAAAGGGTCACGGAAGCTCGAGAGGGGGCTTAGGAGGCCACAAGGAGCATGGAGTTAACTCAGAGCCAAAACAGAGGGAGAGAGAGAGAAAGAAGAGAGAGAGAGAGAGAGAGAGAGAGAGAGAGAGAAGAGAGACGGGCAGAGATAGAGAGAGAGAAGGGAGGGGGGGAAAGAGGGGTTTCCACAGGATGGGGGAGAGGAAGAGAGGGATGCAGGGGAGCTGGGAGAGGGAAGGAAAGGGCCGTGGTGGCTCATTCAGACGGGAGCGCTGGCCAGGAAGTAATGTGGCAGCTGGTGCAGCGAGCGCCGCACAGACAGGTCAATGGACGGGAAGACACGCACTGTGTGTGTGTGTGTGTGTGTGTGTGTGTCTGAGAACATGAGTGAGAGCGTGTGTATTAAGAGTGTGTGTAACTATGTATGGGTGTATGCATTTTTGTGTGTGTGTGTGTGTGTGTGTGTGTGTATGTATGTGTACATGCACTGAGGAGTGGTGGTTGGGGTTATGGCTTTTGTTTTCTGCCTTTTCATGAATGCACAAGACAAACTCTAGTTAAGTCCTAGGAGGGGTGCATGTGTGTGTGTGTGTTTTGTGTGTGTGTGTGTGTGTGTGTGTGTGTGCGCATGTTTTGTGTGCACATTCGACCCAAGGCCAAGAGGGTGGGGGCCTGCACGACTCTTGTTTCTTCTCTTAGCAGCCACAAAGGCAGGGAGGTGGCAGTAAGTCATTTTAGGGACAGACGGTGTTGTTTTATGTCTGAGCCATTGTACTTTTCCTCCCTCTCCCTTTGTTCTGTCCTCGGCCGCCACGGCCACTCTCCGGCACAAACCAAACACCCCCGCCGACTCCACCGTCAAAAGTTTTTTTACGAGTTCAAAACAGATGGACGCCCCGGCGAAGCCACGGCAGACACTGTTACTGAAATAACATGAAAGCACCTGAGTCTGCCCAAACAAAACGGCCTTGGCCCGAAAGGTAAATGTTTCGGTCCATCTTTGTGTTGTTTAGACTTGAAGGAAGTACGTTGTGTCTGTTCCGTAGGCTAAGGGGGAGAGCGTACATCCCCTTCTATGAGCACCCAATGCAACAGCACACACTAATAATGAGAGCACAGTCAGTCTGTACAAGGAAAGTTCCAGCAAGTTCAATATTTTGCTGAGGCGATAAAAGTTTTCCCAGGAAAGTAGACACACAAACACATAAGCACACACACACACACACACACACACACACACACACACACACACACACACACACACACACACATAAACTCCTTCATGGGCAGTCTTTCGAAGTTGGGTCCTGAACATCTATTCTTTCAAGGTCACAAAAGTAACACAAAAAAGATGCACCACAGAACTTGTTTTTGTGTCCATTTACAGAGCAAAGGGAAATAAATAGAAGGGTTTATAGCATTTTTGTCCACGGTCCACAGCGTGACTACAGTAGCTTGTTTCCCTGCGGTGATTAATTGTGCTTAACGGGATCCGCGCATAGCGGAGCACAGCGGAGCAGACGGGCTATCAGACAGTGAGATCAGTCGGAGCTGTCATCGTGCAGACGCTAACGGGAGGGACCGGGAAAGGCGGGCCAACGTGACTCAGCCCCAACTGGCACTCATGTTGTTTTGAACGTAAACAGCGTCTGCAATCTGTTACACACACACACACACACACACACACACACACACAGACGCAGATACACAGACAACTCTTAGAAGCACTGACAAATACACTTGTACAGGGAGTTTCTGTGAAAGCTTAAGACCAGGTCCTTCTTAAATCCCATGACAGAAACTGGAGGCCAACCACAAACCAGAGCACTCCACCAAAACCAGAATTTGGTAACACAAACAAACCTGGATACCATCATAACTGTGAGATGACAACTGAGCAAAGTAAACTCCAATCTACACTGGAATCTCCATACCAGTGTTTGTGTGTGCAGTAAAAAGCACTATCCTCAGGGTCTGACTTTTTCAACCAAACCATTGTCAACAACATGTGTGGAATGGACAGCAGGCCAACAAGACGAAACATGTACGCGAGAGAGAGAGAGACAGAGAGAGAGAGAGAGAGAGAGAGAGAGAGATGGCAGATAGAGAGAGACAGAGAGAAGGAGAGGGGAGATGGCAGAGAGACAGAGAGAGAAAGAGAGAGAGAGAGAGAGGGAGCAAGAGAGGTGGACTTTATACTGTCAACTTCTGAGGCAGCAATGCTACTTATAGAAATCTAATTTAGGACCCCTTGAATGGTGGAGTGGGGTTCTGTATATGTGAACAAGTGTTTGGTGTGGGATAGAAAGAGTTTGAGTGGAATAATGAGACAGAGAGAGAGAGAGAGAGATAGAAACACTCCCTTTGGCATTCCCTTTTCAAGTCTAGACCCATCTCCCATTTGCTGGGCTGTCAGCGTCCCACTTACCGTGACATTCCACAGCCTGTCTGCACCTCTCTAGTTACCTCACATTCCACAGGTGGCCCAACACCACTCCTATCCCCCTTTACGACCTTACAACCCACTGTACAGCCCACGCCACCTACAACTCCTGCAAACACACACACACACACACACATGTACTTCTATAAAGCTCACTGTACAACACACACCATCTACATGAGTCAACATTCCAGAAGAGACACTTCATCTTCACTCACTGCCCAATACTAGTTGATCATCAACCAGTGACTGATATTACTGCCTATCAGAGCATAGAATTGCAGTTAACAGTGAGTGGAGTGAATCATTACAAAGGCAGAGGAAAACAAACAGCACACTTATAGCCTTCAGCCTGCCCATCCTTTTTCCTGCCATACGACATTGCAACACCTCTGGTTAGCAGAGGTAAAAAAAAACATCTCTGGGCTCAGCACTGGAGCGCTGCCATTTTCTACCGGGCTGGGTTTACTGGTGGAGCTGAGCCCAGTGCCAAGGAAAGCACATTATGACAATATGCCCTGCATGCTTCCAGGCCAGGTTTATACAGCAAGGGGTCACCTCCACGGAGACGATAAGGACTTGGTAAGAGATAACAAAACAGCGCTCCGCTCGGGGTTCAGGCAACTGCTTGTGCTCGCATACCAAGAGCTCCATCTCCTCATGTCCCTCAGAGAAGAGAGAAACAGCCCTCATCACTGCCAAACCCATGCACAGGGTCCTCCCCCTTGCCCAGTAATATATCCAAAAATTACAGCCTGCGATAGGGCTGCAAGCTCGCTCGCTTCCAGAATGGTGCGCAACGTCATTGTGACCTCAGACCAGAATTCCAGTGGTCCGGCGTGAATGACGAGGCCAGAAATCGGAGAAGCGACCCAAGGATTTCTGCCTGTCTGGAAAAAGCAGACAATCAGTGTGCACACATACAGTACGGAGAACATGGAGTTCTCAGAGGGAGAGAAGGAGAGGGCCTCGTGATCATGGCCACCAGGCCAAATGGGGTTTGGCTGGATATGGCGAGGTCACATTTGTCTTATGAGCGCCGTCCCTCAAAATGGAGCTCATTCCGCTTCATTCCGCGATGCTCAGCACATTAGCGGCGTCATGAGTGCGCACTCCACCTCCGATATTCAATAACATCAGATTCTATTGTTTTGACCACAACCTCGCACATCACCGCTGAACCCGTCCGCCGCAGCTGTGTTGATTACCATTCAGTTCTATTTCTGTCGGCCCCGCTCAATGGAATCCATTGCCTACCGAATGCTTGCCAGGTACAATGTTGGGGCACAGGTGTGCGTGGGCAGGTGCCAGGGTTTGCCCAAGTTGAGCGAGCGCTCTCTATCAGCACTGAGGCTGGAGCGGCTCATCCCAACCAACCTCCTCCTTCCTCCGTCTCCCTCCCTCACTCCGCTGCACCTTCCCCGCCCCGGTGACTTTGTCGACATCAAAAAGCCGATGCGCTAATACGACCGGACAGAAACGACTGCCTACCCGCTCCGCGCTAACCCACGCCCCCGCTGAGCTGGGCCCCGAGCAGGCGTGTGACCGCGGCCAGGCAGCACTCTGATCTCTTCCCCTTATCTGCCAAAGCCTCCGTCTCAATCTCAGAGTCTATCCCCGCCTCAGATTGGCACAATTATCCCTAACAATAGGCAGGTGCCTCAGGGGAAAGAGAAGAGAGAGAGAGAGAAAGAGAGAGAGAGAAAGAGAGAGAGAGGAGAGAGCGGTCTGACGGCAACTAGGAGCGGTAGCTGAAACTCATGCCCCGAGGCTGTGGGCTTTGCTGGGGAGATAGCGCTGGCGTAGCATGGCGTCTGGAGGTGCTTCAGGCTGGATGGCTGCTCCACTATGTTTAAGGGATTAGGAGTGATAGCAGCGAAGCCACAGGCGCAAAAAAAATAAAATAAATGAAACAGCAACTACTGTTGTCGAAACCTGCAGTCTGGCAGCTTCGGGGAGAGGAGGGTGAGAGTGTGACATTACTCAAGGTTCAGCAGTTCTAAAAACACCTCCAGAGCTCGGTCGGCCGCAGAGGAGACACACTCACAGACGTCATGTTACAGGTCATATTTACATGATTAAACATGGCAGCCTGGCCGACAGAATACTTATTACGTGCGTGAGCTACATTACAGTACTTAAGGATGTTGGGCTGGCTGTCTGTGCAGCTTAACATAACTTTTAGCACTCTGTGTAAGCTGGTGGTCCTATTACGGTCAATTCAGTGTTTTAAGTTAGTGTGTGCAAATAGGTCACACACTCATTTGTTATTCACGCACCCTACCTGTGTCATGACTGACCCACCCTGAGTAAAGGTGCTGTGTGCTCCATCCTGACTCACCCATGCATGACCTCTCCATTACTCCACATGACATTCCACTATGACCCTCTCCATTACTTCACATGACATTCCACTATGACCCTCTCTCCATCTCTAATCTCTTCCAGTGAATGGGTGCTGTGCTGTGGGACTGGGCTGTGTGTGTGTGTGTGTGTGTGTGTGCTGTTATACCCCATGTAGACCCCCCCAGTGGGCACTGTGAGAAGGCTGCTGGAGCAGGAATTCCCCTCCTGGCAAGAGCCATCAGGGGCCCGTGAGTCAGGGATGAGTCAGGGTATTCACGCTGGGGGGCCACAGGACCTCGGACATACAGCCCAGCTCTTCTCTCCCTCTCTCTCTCTCTCTTCCCTGGGCTGAGCCTGAGCTAAAGCCTGGGCTTTCTCTCTCCCTCTCGCTCTGTGCCCCTCTTGGAGGACCCCCTTGCTAGGCAGGCAGCGTGAGCCACTGTGTGTTTACTTTAGTCTGTGTGAATCACGGCGGGCCCCGCTGCTCAGCCCCAGCTAAAAACAGCTCAGCCAGACCGGAGAGTCACTCACTCGGAGGGCCAGTGGTGGCTAATTATCTTACGTAGCTTCACGAGGTGGACTGGGGATATTTAAAGAGATTACTGGGTAGAATTAGGGACGAGTCACTCTATGGATTCACAAATGTTTGACAAAAAAAACCTCGAGTGATTATACACTGAAGCACTGACTTAAATTTTTATTTAAAACTTCACAAACAACTTCAACATGCACATCAACTTAGACTAAGAAGCCTAAAGCTCTCAAGCACTCACAATCAAATAACTGTCACCGCTGCCTCAATGAGTCAAAATCAAGACAGAGAGGGGGAAAACAACCCTGAATGTGGATGTCACACGCGTGGGTTTTGTTGATTCAGTAATTGCCGGCCTGTCCCAATACGCACCATGGCAGCAGCTGAGGGGAATCTCCCACCTCACTCCAGGGGGTTCAGTCCTGGAGCTGAGAAACGCTGTCCGCTGTCAGCCGGAAATGCAGCCCAGCCTCGCAACATTTAAATACCAAAGCCCAAGCAAAGCTACCCACACACACAAACACACAGGACTACGAGCTGACAAAATGCCAGCACATTCAAACAATGGCAATGAGCAGAGAGCATGCTGGTTGCTAGAGCTTTGAGCAGCCACTCTTTCAATCTCTCTGTTTCTCCCTCTCTCCTTTTCTCTCTGTCTTCTTGTTTCTTTCCCTCTCTCACAGTCTTCCTCTCTTTCTCCCTCTCTTTATTTCTCTTTTTCTCCCTCTTTCTTTCTTTCTTTCTCTCTCGTTCTGCTCCCACCATAAAACCTTAATCTTTCAACTTTTTCCTGACTCAGCAGAGGCAGCACAGCGCCGAAGCTCCATGGCTCTCTCTCTCTCTTTCTCTCTCTCTCTCTCTCTTTCTCTCTCTCTCTAGCTCTACTCATCCTGTTCCAAACACTCTCCCGCTTTTCACTCTGTCTCCACAAAAAGACTCACTCTTTATGCTCACAGAAGGAAAAAAAGAAAGGCACTGAAAAAAATACACCTAAAAATCCCTGAGACAGCCACCTCACACAGCAGGTCTGGCACAGAGAGAGAGAGAGAAAGAAAGAGAGAGAGAGAAAGAGAGAGAGAATACACTCCTTACCTCTTCATTTCATTACTGTTTTTACCTCTAAATATGTTGGGCCTGACACAGCACAAGAGGCTCTTTCATTCAGATATGAAAGCACACAAACACTCACGCTAAACACACAAACGTGCAGTCTCAACATACATACAAACACACACACACACACACACACACACACACCTTCAAAAAGCTGGTCAAACTCTGTCTGTCTCATACACAAAAGGTTAAAATGAAAAGAAACCCAGTTAATGTTAACCCTGGTTGTTTTCCTTCAGTTCCTCTATCTTCTCTTTACCTAGTCACTCTCACAGCTGAGGCATTTAGCAAAGCCAAGTCTGACCGTTCACACAGCAACGAGAACAGCAAACACACACACACACACACACACACACACACACACTGACTCACAGTCACTCACTCACCAGATAATTCATTTTCGGCCCCCTTCGGAGAGTTGCTGTGACTCCAGAGGAGAGTTAACGGCCCGTTATCTGGCCAAGGAAACAGTCCCTGCAACCGGCCACCTCGAGTTAAAGTTCCTTGTTGTCTCCGTAGCCAGAAGTGGAGGAAAAAAAAGAGGCGAATGGCACAGATCCTAACACATTCTCCAGCTCCGTGATCTCACAGGGCAAGAATGAGAGTGTCCCATGCACTTCTCCCTCTCTCTCTCTCTGCGCACGTCTGTCCTAAGCTCTTTCTCCGACTCCCTTTCTCCCTCCCTTCCCTCGCTCTCCATAGCCAAAGCAAGAGAGGGAGGGAGGGAGGGAAGAATGCCCAGTAACCCGACACCCTCCTAGTTCCTTCTCAATCCGGACGTTCTCACTTGGGGAAGCTGATTGGCTGAAGGAGCTCTTCTTATGCTAATGAGTGCTGGCTTCTCTCTCGCCCCTGCCTGTGAGGAATGTTTAGTGTGCCTCTGTTCGGACCTCAGAGGGACACACACACACACACACACACACACACACACACACGCACTTATTTTTTGCAGTTTCTTTTCTCTTCTTGCCCCTTACACACTAACACACACCTCCCCCATCTACTTTTCTATGAGACATGCATATTCTTTGTCTTTTTTTTTCTCTCTCTCTCTCTCTCTCTCTCTCTCTCTCTCTTTGGCTGTCTGCTTGTAGTGAGAAATTGGTTTCTTTTCTTTGTAGCTCCAGTAACTAGAGGAATCACTAAATGAACATAGTGCTTACAAAAGTATTCACACTCTTGACCAATACTGATGAGGAAATGGGTGAGACATATACACGCTTGTATGTTTAATGAAGGGAATGCAAGGGAATGCACTTATCACATTAACAGAGATGCAAAACTCTATATTGAGTTCTTAAATAAATCAAACCAAACTGCACCCATTGTCTGAGTCAGTGTCTAGGGTTGTATGAGGCAGCTTTAGTTGTGGATATGAGTGCCACAGTCATATGAGGACCACAGTTTGTGTGTCTCACGAGAGAGAGAGAGAGCTCACACACAGTATGTGTGTCTCACAAGAGAGAGAGAGAGCTCACACACTTGTGCCTACACAGGCTGTGACATCACAGTCCTAGCTGTTCACACAGCAGTGACACGGTCAAGAGGTCAAATTAGGGGCCAGCTCTGTCATCAATACTCTTGCTTATAGGGATGCCATCTAGAGTGCTAACAACACACACACACACACACACAAATACATAAATACACTTTATATACATGCACACATGCTCCTTACACACACATACCTACACACACACACACACACACACACACACCACAGTAGGCTTCAAGGCAGAACTTGATCATGAGACACAGACTCCGTTCTCTTGACCACACCACGACACAAAGGCCAGAGTCCGCCTCCATGTTGTTTTTTATAGAAGACTCAGTGCCACTCTAAGAGGCTGGAGACCCCCATGTTGGCAAGAGTTGTGCGAGGTGGACAGACGTGGGATACTCTCTCTCTCACACACACAGCTGACATCGTCTCATGAGCCCGCCGCCATGGCTGATACAGAAGGCGGCACTGTCAGGCGTCAGGGGCACCAATTCACTGAAGGGGAGGGCCAGTATTAAGTGCGCACCGCTGGTGTCACATCAAAAAGTCCCCCCCCCCTCCCACCATCCCCACCCTGATTTAATGCGCCTTGGGATTTTTGGAGCGCTTATCTTGACACAGCGACGGTCTTTTCAGGGCTGGGGGAGGCAGTGGTGGAGACGGGGCGCCGGGTCTGGTCTCCATGGAGACTGCGCTGCTCATCCACTCACGCCATGAGGCACTTTCAGAAGATGGATTCCAGTGGTTCCACGAGTCTCAGACATTAAGAAACACACACACACACACACACACACACACACACACACACACACACACACACAAGGACCAGTACAGCTACCAATAATGCACACACACAGACATAAACACACATTCAGACACACAAATCAAATTAGTGTGTTTCTGCTCCATCTCAGGGGAACACTAAGACTGTCACACACATTCTCTCGCACTGAGATCACAGCTGTCAATTACCGTAGGGCTGGTGTCACCATGGAGATTATTCCATCGCGTCAGGCACCATTTCAATTAGCGCCCCCTCCCGCTCATCAGCTAATGAACCCACCCCACCCCCAGTCACTCACTCACACACACACACACACACACACACACACACACTCCCAACGGAGTGCCTCACAAATCAGAGCCCCACCACTTGACGGGTGAGTAGGGAGAGGGGTAGCGGGGGAGGGACACTGATCCTAAATGACACGCGCGTCAGGGCTGAACCAAGCTTCCACGGCTACTGGGAACACCCAATTCCCCACAATACAGATGGTAGATCCCAGTGAATGTCTCATACAACACCAAACTGCAGTCCACTTTGGAATGCGTGTGACAGAGATAGGGCCGCACCAGATCATGGTCAGGTCTGGATTGGCTCCCAAGAAGTCTGCTATCTCGCTACCTCGCTCTGTGACAGCCAATGTACAGCATGCCTCCCAATGCAAGTCTATGGGAGTCTTCAGTTTACAGAGTGATGAAACTGTAACTAAATCCTAAGTAGATCCTAACTCCTGGCCTTTCTGTGGGCACACGGATAGCGATGAGAAGCTCTGCCACACTGTCCTGCTGTCAGGGGTGAGTGGGTCCGTGTGGGGCGGGGTTGGGATCGGCCCAAACACTGGTTCTATTGTGTGAGCATGAGGCTGGCAGTGGTCCTGGTCCAATGGCGCATGCATTCTTTCACACCTACACACTGCCCGAGCCTGACCCATTCTGACCAAAGGCTCTGCAGTCCCGTGCCCCGACCAGTGGACCAAACACCCACTCACGGTTGCACCGACCCGGCCGCTTTCGTCATAGGGACATTCAGCACATGCCTGACAACACTAGTCCCCCTCTCCCCTCTCTCTTCCCTCTCCGGGTCCGCTCTGTAGAACAGGCCCGACATTGAGGACCACAGATGTGGCTCAGTCACTCCGAGTGTTAATATGGAAATCCCATTTCCTTCTGAATCGAGGTTGGGACGTGTCTTTTTTCCCCCCTCCATATTTCTTTAATCTTTTTTCTGTCTTTCTTTCTTTCTGTCTTTCTTTCTTTCGTTCTTTTCGCTGCCGGTCAGAAGTCATTTAGAGCTGAAAAACATGTCTAGGCAGAATTTCCTTCTTTGGTCAGATTGAACAGATTGAATTGAGGGCTGCAAACACCTGCAGGCTCCAGACGTCACATGACATTTGAGGTAGCACTCTCACAAAGGATGGGCGTTTTTTTTTCACTAATGTTTTTCTTGAATAAAGAAACAAGAATAAATATACAGTTATTTGAATCATTCTCAAACACATCTTAGACAGCCTACAGGATGGTAAACAACGACAAAATGTACCCCCAAAACAAGGTTTAAATGCAGTGGTTGAGTAATTCATGTCATGTCAGTGACAAATACTGAAACTCTAACATACAATCTGTAATGAACTATTTTCCATCTGTATGTTGTCTCACATTATGCATTCCTTTTTACAGACTACCCAACACTGATGTGATGAGAATCGAAACTCTGACTCAGAGCCCTTACAACCCTGGATTGAGCTCAGTGAAGAATGATGTCATATAAAACAAGTACATTAACTGATTAATCCACTATATCCATCACTATAGACTGTATGCCTGTGTGTCTTTGCACCACACATTCACTCAATCATTCCCCTGTACATCTGAAACATAACCCACATCCCTCCAGGGGACACTCACCCCCACAGTCAGATTTCCCAGTCGAGATGGAACAGATGATGCCGACGTCCTTACAATGTGAGGTTTTATGTCCTTGGTTAAAGGGGCCATTTAAGGTGCCGCACCAGCGATGGTAATTCGGGGTTAATTAGTTCGGTCCTGATGACTATAATTAAAGCAAACCTCCCATGGCCTATTCCATACTCATATACACATCACAACCATTCATAGTGTGCAGGGCATCCGGTATAGTGTGTGTGTGTGTGTGTGTGTGTGTGTGTGTGTGTGTGCTTTGGTCTGTTGTGACTTCATGCAGGGGGCTGTGCGAACCAAAACAATGCACATCCTTGTGCTCTTTCATATCCGTGCCTCCAGCCAAAAGCGGCTTTGATGGACAGAGAAATAAAGAGTCTCTTCTCTGGGTCGCCTCTCTGATCCTCGACCCTACTGAGCAGCCTGTCACTAAGGCCTTTTAAGACCACTTAGAGAGCAACAAAGCTCTCCACTACATGCAGACTAACATGCTGCAAACAGACGGACGCGAGTGCACACACAGACACAGGCATCTCACCAGCATTTTCATACAAGCACGCTTCACGCATATGCACCAGATCTCACAAATTCTCACAAGCGAACAGGCATGCTGACCACACACAGAAACTGGCAAATGCACACGCACGCACGCACACACACACACGCATTATGCTCAGATATAAACACGCCTTGAACGCTTCCAGCAGAAAGTCTTCTCTCACAGGATGCTGCACCAGAGGTTTCAGAGGGCCCTGACTTATCTCACAGACTTGCAGACTGGCAGTTTGCCCAAAGCCCACTGGAGCTGCCCCCCCCCAACTGCTCCAGGATCCCTGCACCCCCCCTCCTTCCCCCTGTGATAGTGGATAAGACCCCTCTCTTCTCTATCTGGTGTGGAGACAGGAAAAAACAAGGCGCTTCCCCGCTCCCATTAAGGAAGAAAGAATGGTTGTGTGAGTGTTTACAAACCCATCCCCTGGAGTAATGGGATTGATGGAGCTCGGTCAACCTTCATTTCCATAGATAATTGCATTTGTTTATTTGCCTATTTCAAATTTCTCAGATTTTCATTTACTTTCTTATCGGTGAGACGCGCTAATGCGCTGGGATGATTAAAACCCACAAAGCGCATCTTCCTTTTGTGTGTGAACGTGTGTGTGTGTGTGTGTATGTGTGTGGATATTGTTTAGCTTAACAGGTCTGACTCTTCCTCAGCAAAGGCAGCCTTATCTGCTGTGGCGTCTCTGCTAATTCTCATCTCCTGGCCTCACCATCGTGGGCAGACTGGCATTAATGAGACAGGAAGCTAATAGCATTATCAGGGGCGCGGCGCTGCCACTGTAGGATGGGAGCTGATTGTGTTCTCAGGGATGAGACTGGAGTTACTCCTCGCCAATCCCTGAGGAGCAATGACACTGTGAGCATCTGAGCGTATACGTGCATAATAAACTCTGTGTGTAAGTGTGTGTGTGTGTGTGTGTGTGTGTGTGTGTGCATTTTTCTCAGAGAGACAGGTGGGCTGCACAGGAAGTGCCTCCCAGGCACTGCCACCAAGGCAAGATTTTCTTGCCTTGTTATTCCCCTAATCTCTTTGGCAGTGTGTCCTGTAATGTGTGAGCCTCAGAATGACCTGGTGGTACTGGTCAGTGGAGCTTCTGTGGCAGGCGTGTGTGTGTGTGTGTGGGGGGTTTGGTGGGCCTACAGAGACTTCAGTGACAAACGACACTGCTGACCTCCCATTGATACGGCAGACGGAACGCACAGGTCACAGTATTGTTCTCCCTCATATCATCTCACAAAGCCGCAGGCAATCCCAAACACACAAACTAACAACAAACAAAAAAACACACACACACACACACACACACACACACACTCATGCTCGCTGAAATAATTGCACCAAGCTAAACACGCACAGAGTGAGAAACACAAACACACACACAACAGTTCTCAGGTCCCCTCCCCCCCTCCGGCTCTGTGGAATGCTGGAATGCGGGGCTAACTCCACCATCATTTCCAGGAAGAGGAGCCTTGTTCCTATGGGCAGGGCTGTGATACAGGGTGACCCTATGGGAGCTGAATCACTCTTTAAACACGCAGCTTCAGAGTACCTGAACCAACAGGCTCTAATTACCTAACTCCGCAGCGCGAGAAAACCTGGGATGAGACTAGGCTGCTGCATTCCTCCGGGATTTCAACTCTCTCTCTCTCCTTCTGGCAGTGCAGTGTGTTGTGCTCTGAGAGATTACTTCAGCAGAAGGAGGTGGAGGGAGTGGATGGACTCTGCAGCTCTTTCAGCCGTGTTTTCAGAAGAGCCACCAGCACATGACAGTGACAGTGCACATTCTAGTCGCATTAGAATCTCCAGGCGTATGATTCACACAGGATATGGCTAGACCGTCACTCGTATTTAGTCAAGTCAGATTCATTCATTGTGAAGGAGATTTCATCATTGATTATCAGCTGTGAAATTGGTCAGACCAAACATACCTGGGGGCAGCCGTGGCCTACTGGTTAGCACTTCGGACTTGTAACTGGAGGGTTGCTCCGAACCCCGACCAGTAGGCACGGCTGAAGTGCCCTTGAGCAAGGCACCTAACCCCTCACTGCTCCCTGAGCGCCGCTGTTGTTGCAGGCAGCTCACTGCGCTGGGATTAGTGTGTGCTTCACCTCACTGTGTGTTCACTGTGTGCTGAGTGTGTTTCACTAATTCACGGATTGGGATAAATGCAGAGACCAAATTTCCCAATTTTTTGATCTCAAGAGTATATATTTTTTGATCTCAAGAGTATATATACATATACCTACTTATACTTACCTGAGGTTTCCCTGGAAACTGACCACCACATACGTAGTGAGACTACTAGAAACGGGCAATAGACTTAAAACAAAATCACAACATTTCATGATATTTTTGGGGATAACGAATGTATATGACGATATGAAAATAGAAGGCAAGACGTAGTACCATTCACCACTATCTTTTTTGCCAGATCAAAGTCAGTCCTGAGGGCCATGCAAACACAAACACAGATCCAAAACAATAAAACCTACTCCTAACCATCAGCAACGAGTAACTCTTCTTCCTTGCCTACGCTTTAAACCATCCCCCATGCTTGCTCTCATTCTACAAATAACTGCCTACATTGTGGCACTCATGTAAACATGTTATCAACTACTGTATATTGCTGATATCACGGGATGGCAATTTCATATCATAGGGAGGAATTGTACTATGATAGTCCACTGTGGTAGGCTATATCATGGACAACATCCATAAAGGTCTCCTGGACATCCTCAGAACCTATTGTGTTTGTGTGTGTGTGTGTGTGTGTGTGTGTGTGTGTGTGTGTGTGTGTGTGTGTGTGTCTGTGTATGTGTGTGTGCATCAAGCCTTTGCCCCACATCTCTGGAGACGCCCTACCCCAGAAAAGTATCGGGGTGTGATGGCAACCTCTGTTTCTGACAGGTCATCAGTAACCACAGCCTAATGTGATCTCATTACAATCCTCAGGAAACTGTGACCACCACTTAATTTGATCTCGTTAGTCAAACTCAGTCGTTCGTAACTGACCAATCGCCGAGTGTGCGTGCAGAGGTGCGCGTTACAGTGTCAGAGAGCGAATGACAGCGAGCTGATGGAGTCGGTGTTTACAGAAGAGGAGGACGTCGGTCTGTCAGTCCCATTCACTGAGGGGTTGTTTTGGAGCATTTGTTTTTGCAGTCGTGAGGGAAAACACATTGTCTCCGCACAGACACAGGAAAGCGGGAGGTTGTGGCGCCCTGAGAATCCTCGTTGCTGTGTGTGCATGGCTCTGCTGCACGACCATGACGGGCGAGTGACAGCTAATGAAAAACAGTGTGACATTTCGGGTCAGGGGTCAAAGTTCAATGGGGAGTTCTGATTTTGTGGCGTTTCATATTTCTGCGGCTCTGGCTGCGTGCCACATTCCTCACCCCCCACCCGCCCCTGCACCCTCCTCTTTTGCCTCATCCAGGCCAATCAGAGGTCAGCTCTGCCAAGAGTGGCTGCATTTGATTGGTGGAGAGCTGAACTATGCTGGCTAATTAAACGTACTAGCTGCATTCTTGGCATTGACACTCAATGCAGATCTCTGCTGATCCAGCCATCTTATAATCTCCATCTAGCAACCCAGCAACCTCAAATTTGGCTTTCCCACTAGAGCAAAATGCAACACTTTAAGAAGCTGTGCCAAGGCTGAAGACTTCTGAATGTGGTCGATGCTGAGGGAAAAATACAGTCAGTTTGTATAACAGGGAAGGGCTCAAAGCCTATAAAGGGACATACATAATTATATAACGTAATTACATAAGAACATAATTATATCATATATCTTACTTCTCACATCTTATCATTACCATCTGCATCTAGGAATTTCCTGTCTTATTGTATTGAGGTTGTGTGCTAGAAAGCTGGGTATAATTACAGTAAAGCCCAGTATGTGGATGAGGCTTAGGGACCTACCCTTAAAGTGGATGAAACAACACTGTTCCACTGCTCCAGGAAGCCGACAGGCCCTAAGACTAACATGGAAGCATTATCATAGATCAGGTTTCACTCAAACATCTGAGCAATGCCACAGCAATAAGCTACCGCTAATGGAATCGAACAGGAAGGAAACTGAATCTCCGCTGGCCAATGGAGATGTATCCCAGCAGAGTGGCCGAGCTGAGCAGAGCAGAACTGCTGGACTCTGCTGCCGCTGCGTTCCCTTTCATAAATGGGAATTCCTAGTCCGGCATTCATTTCCGCTGACGCATTCCGCCTGGGCTCTGGAGGCCTGGGGAGAACTTTGTGGAGGGGAAACAGAAGTCTTGCTTTGAGTTCTATATCTGTCTGTCCCTCATTCTTCTCTGTGTGCAAGAGGCTAAGGGGCAGAGGGCGGTCAAGCACCCTCATTCCCCTCCAGTCCCCCCAAGAGAAGCAAACCCTCCCTGGGGAAGAAGTGAAGTGTGAGTGTGTGTGTGTATGTGTGTGTGAGTGTGTGTGTGTGTGTTGGGAGGCAGAGGGGCCGACGTGCATCAATCAGCTCAGTGAGATACAGTGCCAGTGGGGTCAGGGCACTGGTACAGGGCAGTGAAATACGACCCATTCATCAGGGTGTGGAATGTCAGTGAGAATTGGGGGGTGGGGGGTGGGATGCTGTCGCTGCCGTCTTGCCCCCCTTTTCCACCCTACAAACCAGACTGAGATCTGGTGTTTTACACCCGCCGGATGGAGGCAGATGGGAGAGCCTCTTTTAGCCTACCCTCCTCCCCCTTCAGACACATCTACATATACACACACACACACATTTTCCCCACCCCGCCTCATTGACTAGCTGCCCTCTGTGGATGACATCATCGTAAATGCCAATTTGCAGGTCACAGGGGTCGCCACAGTACTGGCATTTCCATTTGGGTGCTGTGTGTAAGGCCTCTGAGCGTCTCCAGGCCCCAGGGCTTTGGGGGGAGGTGGAGAGGAGAGGGATGAGGGGGTGGAGGCCAATGCCTATATGCCACCGCCAGGCTCTTTGACGCATTGCATGTGCTATTTACACTCATCCAGATACTCCACACACACACACACACACACACACACACACACACACACACACACACACACACACACACACACACACGGTCACTGGACACACACGGTGTGTCATGGTCCTCCATCCCTTTGTGCTATATCTCAAAGCCGTGAGACACATCGGTGGCTAGCAACTCATTAGTGCATCCTGAAG
>NC_063199.1:3778879-3788879 GCF_017589495.1 Alosa alosa
GAGGAGAAAACGGAAGGCAAGCTGGAACGCTGCATCTCCCTGAGAGGCTGACACGTCACACATCTCACACACGTACACACACACACACACACACACGTACACACGTACACACACACACAGAGCAAGAGCAGAGCAAAGCTTTTTTTAACCATCCACCAAAGTGGAGTAGGTTAATTGAAAGGAAAAACGAGGCCTGGTTTAAAACAGATTCATAACAAAAATACTATAACATAATAAAATACACCTCAATGACACATCTCGCCCGATATGGTGTAGATGACCCATGAACAGACCGAACCACACACACACACACACACACAGAGCTGGACAAACCCAAGAAGCCACTGGGAAAAACTGCAGTCCCCTCAGGCTGAAAGCCCCCACCATGCTGGATGACTAATACCATGGCTGCACTGCAACCCATGCATGCAAAATACCTTTGGACAAACATGACAACAAATTAAGAACCTTTTCCTTGTTTGTGTTTGTTTGTGTTCAGCCTGGGGTCCCCAACCTTTTATGTACCATGGACGGTTTGATTCCTATTTTGTTTTCCGCGGACGTTAAGGTTTGGGGGGTTCCATGTTCCATATGTGTTGTGCATGCATTACGTAGAAAAAAACTTGCTCCAGTTATGTATGAACAGTGAAGGTAACGATCTCTTGTGGCGTGAACTTGAAGAAGTGAAAATTGAACAATATGAACTATGAATATTGAACAACTTGAAGCTACATCTATAAGTGTGAACATGCTTAACAAAATATGGGAACAAAACATGGGAACTAGCGTGCATTCACGAATATAATCAGTGGGAGCCCTGCTTGTTTCCCTGCAACAAGCTTCCATCTGGGGTGATGGAAGACAGTGACACCCTCAGTGTGTTTGAAATGTCCAGTCGATTCGCGCCCAATTTGTCTAGTTGCAGTCATTGCGAAAACCGGCCTCGCATAGATGCGTGGTGGGAAGCGTTTTCAGGCAGCTTTTACGGAAGGGCCTGCCTCAGTCTCCCAAAACCCCACTACTTTTGGAACATATCAAATACACCCGGTTCACTGCGTCGTCCCTACAAATCAAGCTTGGCTTTAAATGCAGCGACTTTATCTGCCAGTTTAAAGACGGTCGTCGTCTCTCCCTGGAGTGACAGGTTGAGGTCATTAAGCAACCGGATATGTCACACAGGTAATTTTGACGCAGTCCTCATCACTAAAATGTGCAGCTAACGGTGACTTTTTTCTGCTCTTGCAACTCAAACACCAGTGACCTGCTAAAGATGCTTGTTTTGTTGCTCATTCTAGCAGTTTAGCTAACTTCATGTGACACTACCGTTCGCCAGAACTGATCAAAGTGAAGTGAGAGCTGACCTGCGACTTCGCTGATAGCAATATGTAAAGTGTGTTGAAGGCGGGACAGACAGGCGTAAAGAAAATAGACCTTGCAAAATGCAAACATCGTGCAATCAAACAACTGCATATAGGCCTATGCCATGTAAAAGCATTGACATTATTCCGAATTAAATTTAGTTTAGTTTGCATGCATTTTTTTTTAAACTCATGTCGTAGGCTATGGCCCGGTTAGGAATGTCCTGCGGCCCGGTGGTTGGGGACCGCCTAGGGCATGTGACACATGGGACGGTTTTTCAACTGGTCATTTGAGTTCTACTGGTCATTTGAATTCTACAGGTCAAAGTTTGCGTCAACTTTTGGTACACAATAGGAAAATGTGGTTCTGTGGATATGCATGTGAAAACTGCCATACAGCTCTAATGCATGATTTTGAAAGAGTGTAAAGGCTGGTGTGGTCATCCCTTAAGCGTCCAGCTCTATGTTCACTTGGCTCCGAGGGCCTGGAGGGCCCCTCACTCTGCTCGCTGGAGGTCCATTGCTCAAGTTCAGTGTTAAAGCCAAGGAATTAGACATTCCCCAGGGACACAAATCCTGGCTTGTTTTGCAACATATGGCTAATAGAAAACACACACACACACACACGCACATGCACACGCATATACAGTACAGGAGTGCCAAGGTTCTACACACATGAGATTGAAAATAGATAAAGACAGAGAGAGAAAGAGGATTTCAAAAAATTCCACACGTGTGTGTGTGTGTGTGTGTGTCACATTGATGTATTGTGTACAGGAGTGAAGGTCAGGGTGGATCTATAGGATCTGCAAGGGCAAGGAGGCATCGGAGAAGGATCTGTGTCAAACACCGATTTAGACCCGCTCAATCAAGCCCGTCAATCAACTGTCACTCACAGCTGCTGGGGAGGATGGGAAAGGAGGTAGATAGCACTGAAAGGAGGAATGAGGAGAGGAAAGAAAAGATGAATGGAGAGAGGGATACGGGGCAGACATCATTCAGAGAGAGAGAAAGAGCGAGAGACAGATAGAAAGGGTGATAGAGAGAGCGATTGAGAGAGGTAGAGAGAGTTTATTTTGATGTTCTCTACATATCTGTACTATGGTCTGTGCTTTGGCAACACTATTTCAATTCTATTTTGCAATGGTCCTGCCAAGAAAGCGCATTGAACTGAACTGAATTGAATTAAGAGAGAGATAGAGACAGAGAGAGAGACACACAGAGAGAGACAGGGAGAGAGAGAGAGAGAGAGAGAGAGTCAGGGAAAGAGAGAGAGAGACAGGGAGAGAGAGAGAGAGAGAGAGAGAGAGAGACAGAGGGTTCATTGCTGTGGCCAAGGTCACTAAGATTGAGCTGGAGGAGAAGAGTGTTCTCCTGTCACACACTTATCCATCACACACATCCCAGCCTCCACTGACAGCTGCTGGGAATCAAAACAGGATGTGGCCATATGATGGCTATAATACACACATATATACACGCACACGCACATACAAAAGTGCATGTGCACAAGATCATGCACACCAAAATACACACGTATACACAGATGCTGCAGCTGTGCATTAAACACAGGGAAATCGGACCTCATGCTATTTGTGCGACACACACAAACACACAGCTATATACATATGCACTGACATTCATACATATACACACACATACAGACAGCAGCTGTGCATCCAGCATGAGGGAATACAGACACTGCAGAGTGTACACACACACACACACACACACACACACACACACAGCTGTACACGGCACTGGCCCGCAGGGGATAAGGAGTCCGTATGGCTCTCAGTGGCTCCACACGGCGCCGGTTGCCAGAGCTGTGAGTTCTGTGCAAAAACAAACTTTTTTTGGCAGGTCAGATCCCAGACAGGTGCTGACGACATCTGGGCTGGGCGCGGCCCAGCTCTGGGCCTCGACTCGCGTGGCGTGCCAGCCGGCAGCTATATGGGACGGCTCTGAGAGCAGGAGAGAGCCATGAGCACTTGGCGTGCCGAAAGGGGGAACTGGTTTTCCCAAGGCTCCAGACACACTCGCGTGTCCTACCTAGTACTGCAATGTGTTTTACCCTCAATTTGCTGTGTGTGTGTGGAGAGTGTGAAGTGTGTTATCAGTGTTGTTGGTGACTCCAGAGGGATTGTGTGTGTGTGTGTGTGTGTGTGTGTAAGAGAGAGATAGAGAGAGAAGTGTGTCTCTGTGTCTATGTGAGAGTGTATGAGGAGTGTGTGTACGTGTGTGTGTTGTGAGTGTGGTTGGTGATTCTAAAGGGATTGGCTTCACCTGAGCCCACAGCGCACTTGATCAACCAATCAGCAACTGTGGTATCTGGACAGAGAGCAAGAGCTTTGGACTGGAGGCCCAAATCCAGACACAGCTGTTTTGCAAACACACACATGCACGCACACACGGACACACACACACATTATTACTATTAGCCATATGTTGCAAAACATACATGCATGGACACACACAAACACACAGGGCGTGGAGGGGCCTGATGTAACTCTCCTCAGAGGTCACGTCTCGGTCCAAGCTTGAAACAGCCAAACGCTTGTATAACGACACTGGCCGAGGCTGGAGACGTAAATACATGAACACCTCAGAAAGTGCCAACGAAACGTAATGTACGCGTGAAACAGCACAAGCTTGTGTCGCCACTGGCTGGGGGTTTAAAAATAAATATATAAAAACCTCAAAAAAAATATATATATATATGTCAACATGGTTGGACTGAATACACATTCACTAACATGGAGACCCACTTAGTCCACTCTGGCCATAATAACAGAGCACTGGAGTGGTCTCTAGGGGCCGGGGGTACACACACAAACTGTGCGCTAACAGACAACAACAGGACTCTGGTGCGGTGTCACCCCCTGTAACAACCAAAACCACACACTGCCTTGGAGCAACGTTTAGTCAAACAACAAACTACAAGCATTCTGCAGCGCTAAGCGCTAACCCCTGTTACGACGCAGGGAGCTGCATTCCAGGCACCGCACACATAACCGTCCTTGCCTGGCTTATGAGGACACTCAGGGAGAGGGCACCGAGGGTATGGGGCAGTGGCTGAGGCTGGGCACCAGCCAACTTGGCCGGGTGACCGTTCCTACTGGCTTAAACACAAAGTTTTTTTTTTAGTTTTTTTTTTAAAGGATCTTAAAGGGATCCTGTGTAGCCTTTTTACCATTGTGCGCTGGAATGAGGTATAAAGTAAAATGTGTCCCAGCATGAAAGTGTTTTTTGTTCAGATGTGTTTGTTTGAATTAGTATCCACACAGTCTGACCTTTGAAAGAATATAACAATGAGCTAGCTAGTTACCTAACTATGAGTACCTGCTTACCAAGCTATATGCCAATAAAATGATGGAGCAGAAATGGCCAGAATAAAAGTCTTTTTAGTCATGACTTGATTCAAACAACAAGGTATGATACAAACAACGTCAGATGTGGATGAAAAAATGATACAAACAACATCATATGTGGATGAAAGAAAAGTTTTATTTACTTGCATCAAAGGTGCTAAGCAGACCCTTAGCTATAAGTCTGATCCCAATTCACCCGAATTCAACTTACTGATATCTGTATACATAAGTGTGTGTGAGAGTGTCTGAGAGAATGTGAATGTGATGGTGGGCGGAAGGTGTGAGTTGGTTATTCTAAGGCTGACATGTCTTCTGACAGGCAGGGCTTGTATATGACAGTGTGATGGACAGCAGAGAACCCTAAATCAAACAGACGGAACGAGATTCCCTCCCGCACGCCACCTCACCCCACCCCACCAAGTCCCTCCTCCCCCTCCCACACCCGACATCAATCTAAATATCAGTCTCCTGTCTTATTGATTATTCCCTATAAATGGCTTCTCACTTTACTGCACATACACACCATTTCACAGGCTCAGCTGTGCACCACTCATACATCACTCTCACAGCAGAGGAGCCACACAGCCACACAGGGGCCTCTCCGCTCTTGTCAGATTAGCTGGGTTTAGCCCCAACAGCTAAATCAGAGGATAATCTGACCATTCCTGGCCGTGTGGAGACCCAGTGCAGTGCCCGCGCTGTGCTTACTATGCAGCAGAGTGACTGTGTGCATGCCCTGAGCGCGGCAGGAAATGAGGTAGCACGGCGATAAGTGCCTTAAACAGAATCTGACACATTTGCAGCTATGAACTCACTCGGGCGAGGGAAAGAGAGAGACAGAGAGAGGTTGAAGACCGCATTACAGCGCCACGAGAAAATCAAACAGTAATCACCTGAGAATCCAATTAACATTTACCACACACAGAGACACCAACTCACACACACACACACACACACTCATGGAGAGACCAGGCAATGAGGTGCAAAAATACGGCTGAAAAAAAAAGAACAATTTGGTTGAAATAAAAATGTCACAGATGATACTGTATATCTGCAGGGGCAGAGGCCTTCGGTGCACTGATGGTCGGAGTGTGTTTCCGCATCGGCTAACCTCCACATCTTCATCTTCTCAGCGTGTGTGTGTGTGTGTGTGTGGAGCAGGGCCGAGAGCAAAAGAGCCCTGCGCGCCTGAGAAAACATGTCACAACACATGAGACGACTCCTAACTCAAATGACCTACATTCAGATAATGGATTTAGGGTACTGTGAGTAAGGGCCTTACATATGTACACACACACACACACACACACACACACACACACACACACACAAACACACAAATGCAGACACAAACAAGCGGAACTTTGTTAAGGGGAAAGTTATTTTCCTCTGAGAGGAGAGTAGTTGCTTCAAGCTCCAGACGTACTTTTAACTGGATTGCTATCAAGGGGGAATACAGCCCAGAGAATCTGAAATCTAATGGATATTCAAGAGTCTACAAATTGAGGCCCAAAAAAACCACATAAATGCTTTTTCCAAATGGCCAATTGTTGGGAGACGGCCTACTTTAGAGGCAGGGAATCAATTGAGTCATGAGTTGGTTCCCTCTCTAAGGAAATGTGGCTGCTGCTTCTGTTCAGAGCAATCAACTCATTTGGGCACAAAAAATGGATGCCATATTTGCAACTGATAAAAGAGAAAGGCGAAAGGGAGTGCATATCACATTTAGTGCCAGTGGGGCACCGCCTGAAATTACATGTAAAGTACTGAGAGCGTAACTGGACACTGATAACACGTCCAGGCCATTGTTTCCTAAACACTGGGAGCTGGCTACGCACACAATCAGTCTGCTTCCCATGCGCAGGACTGGAGCTCCACTGGTGGTCTGCATGTTTAGCTGTTTTACCATCAACAGGGCTAAGCGTGTATGCAGGCACATAAACACAAACAAACACACACACACACACACACACACACACACAGCTGCCCCTTGTACGATCTGTTCTGCTGGGTCTGGGGACAAAGGAATGTCCCATTTCCTTCCACCAGACCCTCTTTACTGAGCATACCTTGTACGGTCCCTGTGTTTTTCAAGGAGGCCCCGCAAAGATTCTGAAACTAAGATAAGGGAGCACATTTTATGTTTTTCAGCAGAGAGAGAGAAAGAAAGATGTAGGGAGAGATGGAGAGAGAGAGAGAGAGAGAGAGAGAGAGAGCACCTCCTTAGCTTGCACACACATCTTGTGCCTGGCTGTTTTTTGGGGGAAATTGTGCATGTTGAAAGAAATTATTCAGAGCCACCATGATCTTTTACAGTGACAGCAGCTACCATTAGCTACGCTAGTGTAATGCAAATAATCTGGTCAAAACAACAGCTTCGTAGCACCATGTAATTGGTTTAAAGACATTAATCTTCACATGGATAATTTGACTTGTTTTGCTATTAAAACTGCCGAGCGAGACGAGTGCGACTACTTTTCAAAAACCTACCCTTTTTGTGCTTATTGTTGCTAATGGAGCACGGGTGTTAGCTCAAGCTATTGGAAAGGACACTGAGAGAGAGAGGCGTGATTTCATTTTGTCGCTGCCGCTCTGGCAAAAGAGTTGATTTTCTGCACTTTCATATGTCAGGGGCGGATGGGACGATGATTGCAGATCTCCTTCCCGTCTGTCCACTTGTGACGAATGAGGCGGGTGGACGAGGCGGCAGTAATCCTGCCCTGGCAGATTTCCCCCGGGGGCCGCGTCTGAGAAAATTGAAGATCTGCGGACCTCTCTGATGCTTTTTCTTTGGGCCTGATCCCCTTTCAGGGAGGTGCAATAGGAGCATCACATGGGCCAACCATGGGATTTTTACAGGAAAAGCCTGCATGGGCCGGGACTCATACTCAAAGGCAGGGACGGTGTGCTTCAATGATTTGTGAAATCGGAATCAGAAGCTGCCGGCGCGTATCCGAGCAAAACTGAACACTGATAGCGGTGAAACAGAGCAGTGGAAATCAGTTAGCACCGGCTGAACACTAGAGCATGGATATATATATTAACATGTAGTATCTTTCTCTCTCTTCCCCTCTTTCTCTCTCTCTCGCTCTCTCTCTCACACACACACAGACAGATACACACATTCAGGTAAGCACATACACACACACACACAGACTGTAAATTCAGTTTATCTCTTACAGGGTCTCTGAGGGGGTGACTGTGAATTCAAACTATCAATACCTGATGGCAGGACTGAAGCACTGTGCCCCGGGGAGCACTCTAGTGGGATCTCTCCACAACATCTCTAAGTGATAAATATTTACAGCCTTTTCTCTCTCACAGTCTCTCTCTCTCTGCTTCTCTCTCACTCACACACACACACATAGACCAACACACACACAGACTCAATAGCCGGGCACAGAGAATACAACCAGCTCAGCAAACAGGAACTGAAAAAAATCTATCCTTGCTCCCACCTGGTGCTGTCTTGTCCTCTACTGTCCTGTCAATAGCCAGTGGCGGAAATGTGTGTGTGTGTACGTGTGTGGGTGTGTTGAGGTTTCAGTGACGAAAAACACATCAATCCCTCGTAAAACACACCACCCGCCACCCCCTGGCACTAGCCCATCAATCCCTCATCTCACACACACACACACACACACAGACACACACATACACGCACACACCGTCTTTCTCGCTCTCTCTGAAACAAAGCCATTGCTCAGTCACTGCTTTTTTCACACACACACCCACACCACACACACACACACACACACACACACACACACACACACGCACGTTGTATCAGGCGAGGGTCTGGGGCCAACTGCTGACGCGGATAATGAGCGGTCGGCGCTGCCAGAGGGCTTTTAAAAGGTGACTCGTCCACCGGGCAGGGACGGCCTGGACAGGACAGGACAGGACAAGACAGGGCGGGCTGTTCAATAGGGGATGTGTCTGGCAGGGGACAGGCGCTGCAGGAGGTGGTGGAGGAGGAGAACAACCGATTCGACGCCACGGGAGAAAAATCTCTAACCGGTGGCCGACAGCCCTGTCGATTGATGAAGTGGAAACGTAAACACTGGCAGCAGAAATGGCAGAAAAGGCCCTATAGAGGGAAGATTAGGGAAGCCCGCTGAGATAGGCAGGGAAAATCCAGAATAAAACATGAACAAGCGGGAACAACGGGAGAGCCGTGACCTTCCAGGCCAAGAGGAAATCCAATCATTCCCATATCTGTATCCTTTCCCATCACTCCGGCCCGCTCCTCCGAGAACAGGGGGTTTATGGGATTCTGTGGGCATTCCCCTCAGCAGGAATGCAGCTGGAGGGCAAGTGTGTGGAACTAGGCATGGAGGAGGAGTGTGGAGGAGCATTGGGGAGAGGAGATGGGGGTGCAGGAGTTTAAATGCCCTCCTTCACTGTGAATAATGAGCCTTTCTCTTCTACTCTGTCTCCCAACGCAGCAGAGGAGGCCGTGGCCAGCCAATCGCCTTCATCGGATGGTGGAGATGGAGCGGGGGTGCACACAGAAGTGAGGTGCACTCTGGGGGACTGTTGCATTCTGGGACAGAATGAGTCCGCTTGGCGGAGAGGCCCGCAGCTATGCACATGGCCACGTGACGACTCCACTCTGCGCCAGCCGAAGGTAAAAATACAGCACCTCAGGGGAGACAGAGCCGGTGGGTATTTATGGAGTTGCCCCTGAAACAAGAACTGCCCTCCCAGCTACCCCCCCTTTACACACACACACACACACACACACACACCACACACACACCCTCTACAGACTCTTCCAAGGCCACAACTGAGGCCAGAAGTGAGGATTCAGGAGAAAAAAAAGCTCCACAGTCTGCTGACTTGGCTGTAGGAGGAGGACGGGGGAAGATTAGAGCAAACACCATCTTGAATGTAAATACCTCCCAGATCATCCTCTTAAATGGAGGGCTTTTTTCCCCACCCCCACTCCGGGATGCTGACCCTTCTCAACGCTGCCGTGGCGGCCACCGACGCCTGTCACTTCTCCCGTTCCGCTCGACAGACCGCTAACGGGAAGCTCCTTTTTGAGCCGAGCCGAGCCGAGCCGTGGCGCGGGCATGAAAAGCTGTCACGCTCACAACGTGTCTGGGGCTACTGCCTATGGTTCCCTTGGGGAGTTGGATCTCTGGAACTAATACGCCAGTCGGCTTCGCTGTGTGTGTATTTTCGAGCTCCGCTCTGAATAACTATATAATAAGGAAACGAGTGTGTACTTGACCTGTGCACTGTGATTTTTCAGCCTTTGTAAGT
>NC_063199.1:3791379-3796379 GCF_017589495.1 Alosa alosa
GCTTTTGCTATGATAGACATCTGTCTTCAACCTAACACCAATTGCAGGGCATCAATAACCTCTGACCCCTTCCAAATGGGTTTTATTGACTGTCTTGTCTTGGAGAGATGGGCATCAAGGCTATCATATCATCTCTTAGCCCGCAGACCGACTCATTGCCCAACTGCTGCCTGAAGCTATTTGCTTTATATAAATACAGCTCAACCCTGCTTTCTTGACCTCTTGAGACTTTGCATTAAAGCTTGTCTTCCTCTTCCACAGGCAGCTACCCATAATGCACCAATATATTGACTATCACCTCTGTACCTTTACATCAAAGTTGCACTGTGCCACTTTTGAAGCTGTGGATATCCCAAAGTGAAGATTGACTTGCAGGCCATCATACTGTTTACTGTCATACTAGCAACTGCAGCCATCCTCTGAGATGGTCCAGCGCATTCATTTCCCAAAGGCATCATCACAGTCTATCAAACTGCAAGCCCACTTTGCCCAAACTTCAAAAGGATATGAAAAAAACAAACTGAAGATCCATGTTTCATCAAAATGATTTATAATTCAGACTTTTTTAGGAAAAAAAAAAGAACAGATCTAAAAAATAAAAGCTTAGCACCCGCCGACTGTTTAGCTTGGTGGTATCCAGCCCCCTGCATTCAAATGAAGCCGCGACGGCCCCTGAGCGTAAAGGCAGCTGTACAGCCCGTCTGAGCGGCATTAATGTTTACTGATGAGTGTGCTGCGGGCAGTGCTGGAGAACGCCCAGGGACCAGCCTGCCTGTATACTCCTCTTCAGGGGTGTGTGTGTGTGTGTGTGTGTTTGTTGGGGGTGCTGGGATTGGGCGGGCCCGACACCCCCCAGTACAATACTGCTCTCATTACATGAGCCTCTCTCATTACACATGCATGCCCTGACATTACCAAACACAAGGAGAACAGAAGGGCGAGAATTCAATCGCACATTGATGGGCCTTATCTATGCATCCCGGGAGTGTGTGTATGCTTTGAATACCGGTGATGGTCTATCTTATAGGTGTGTGGTGCGTGGAGTTGTTGATGTTTGCAGTTTGTGTGTGTGTGTGTGTGTATGGATATGTGTGATGATGACCAGTGTGGACATCTGCAGCCTGCAGTGTGTGTTCTGGTGGTGCAGCTCTATGAAGGTTACTGGACATGTTTCAATTTCAATTCAATTTATTTTATTCATACTGCACCCTTCACAATAAGCACTGCCTCAAGGTCTGGAGGATAAGGCTTGCATACACTGGTGTCTGTCTCTATACCGTGCGTGTGCATACTCAGGTATGTCTCTATATATATGCATACACAGGTGTGCTGATGCACGAGTATAATGGCGTGTGTGTGTTGGATTGAGAGTGAGATCTGGCAGTGGCCTCTGATAGTGTATAATGGTGTGTGTGTGTGTGTGTGTGTGTTGGATTGAGAGTGTGTGTTGGATTGAGAGTGAAATCTGGCAGTGGCCTCTGATAGCGGTTGGAGATTGAAGAAGACTAAGCTGCATATTGTTCACCCACGGCCACCATTTTGAGACTAAAAGGTGGAAAGCCCATCCCCAAGATCCATGTGTGGTTTAAATCAGGCTTCTTTTGTGTCCACAAATGAGTCTTTTCACTCCCAGTCACGACTCCCTCCCCATCCTATCCCCCACATCACACACCACGCAATCTCGTCCCAAAAGCCTGAGTAATAACTCTACAGTCCCTTCATTATCCTCCACGAGCCCAGCTTAATCTCCACACTGGCGTTAAAGGGGACTCTCTGGACACAGCCAGCCAGGTTGCCTGGTGACAAACGGTAGCCGCAGCCGATCCACTCTGCTATCGCCATGCAACAGTTAATCTGTGAATTCCCCCTGAACTGATGAGGTGTGTGTGTGTGTGTGTGTGTGTGTGTGTGTGGTGTGGTGTGTGTGTGTGGGTGGAGGTGATGAATGATGGGTGTGCAGTGTAAGAAAGGTCACGATGTGCAGCCCCATGAAATAGACTCACCATCTTGGGGGGTAAAAAACAAAACAGCGCCAAAAAGCCCACACAGAACTACCATCTACAATCTTATAGTTATATGACATTACCATCCCCCCTTTCTTTTTCCCTCCCTCTCTCTCTCTCTCTCTTCACTAAATCCCAATCTAACTGAGTCTCATCCTATCAACAAAAAGGTCAGAGATGGTGCCAATTGGTAGCATCGGGCAGATTGGGAAAGAGACATTTCCACCAGGAATGTAAACATGTGTGTGTGTGTGTGTGTGTGTGTGTGTGTATGTACGTGGGTGAGTTTATGTATTGGTGGTATTGGAAAGGGGGGTTGGGGTCATGTTGATGATGAAGGTCAGTTAGTGCATGATGAATGGGGGTGGAGGGGGCTGCAGTGGAGTCCAGACTGGCAGAAGTGGCGCTGGTGGGTGTGGGGGGTGAGGGCTTGTTTCACCATCGAACGCCCCTCCCACATAAATTACATTACGCATTCACCAGGGCGGATGTTTATCAGCCTTACGGAGCGTGATTACACCCAGCTCTGTAGCCGCACCAAATCCACCTGCAGCCCCCTGTCTGCAGTGCCCCCTCCGCCCACTCCAGCCACTTCCTCCGCCCGCGGCACTAATGGAGAACCTTTGATAAATGCCCGAATTTAGGCGTGGAACACAAATGTGGATTTGATCTGTCTTAATCCATCAATTACGAAATTGAATTCTGACTGGCGGGAGCATACATTATTCATGGCTCTGTTGCGGTAATTTAGGAGTGGCTCTGCTGTCGACGACGACGCCACTGCCGTGGGCAAAGGTAACCTTCACACAGATTACAGGCTGCAGCCAATGGGCACACACTCAGATTACAGGGGGCTTCATGCCCTTAGCTGGCAGATTATGCATATCAAATATGCATTAAAAAAACAAACACACACACACACACACACACACACACACACTCTTTTATTCAAACACACACACACACACACATAAATGTATAAATACATATATACACCTAGGTAGTCAGGCAGCTCTGCTCCATCTGTTGTCATAAGGCTTTTACTTTTGAACCAAATTCTGTCTCCTCAACAGCCAACAGTCTCAGTAGGCTTCCCTGTCTCTCCTGGGTGCTTGCTCTGACAGCTTTGAGCTTCATAGGGATGTTCAGTCTTCTCAAGGAAACACATATACCTAACACACACACACGCACACACTTCATTGGCCCAGTGCTGAAATGGAGAAGCTCAGCGTTTGCGTTTCTCAGCAGAGAGATTTTCTAAATGAATGTTATGGCATTTAGGGCTCATTAGAGAGGTTTACAAAGGAAGAGATTAGGAGAAAATGGAAAGGAGAGAGATAAAGGAAAGGAGAGAGAAAGAGAGAGAGAAGGGTGAAAAGGGTGAAAGAGAAGGAGACGGAGGAAGACAGGATGGCCGTATCAGTGTGGTTGTGGTGGACGCTTGCCACAGCATTGGTGGCCATTGTGATTTAGCTCACCGTCTTTCTTCCTCCTTCTCTCTCCTTCCATCCCTCCTGCCTGCTCCTCCCTTCCCCCTCTTCTCTCCATCTTCCGTTCCCTCTCCCTCTCTCCCTCGTCACCTGACTCACTCACTCACTCACTTACTCACCATAGTCTCCTCTCTCACTCAATCTCTTTCTCTCTCTCCCTCCCTCTCTCTGTCTCATGCACTCTCTCTCTCTCTCTCTCTCTCTCTCTCTCTCCGTGTACATCAACCCCCCGGTGCTCCTCTCCCACCTCCTCTGCATTTCAAATCATGATCAATTCACAGGCTGCGCTGGCATGTTGCTCAGCCATATTGACTGACCAATTTGAAGATACCTAAGCTTGGGAACAGCCCCTCCCAACACACACACACACACACACACACACACACAGCCAGTCCCAGAGCCTTTAGCATAAGTCATATGTGTGTTTGTGTTTGATTGATGGCTGGCCATTATCGCCGCGACAACGCAGATCAGCCTGCAGATTTATGCCAGGCGAGACGGGACGCTTTGGCACAGGGAACGGCCAAAACACACGCTCAGCGCTTCTCTCTTTCACCCCACCTCTCTTTTTCTCTCTCTCTCTCTGCCGCCTCATCTCTTTCTCTTTCTCTGGCTGGGTCTCGCTCTCATGCTCAGGCTTTCTATTGCAGTCTGTCTCTTTTCTGCCACTTGCTGACTCCCACAGCTGCACAATAATGACGCTCTACCAATCCTTGTCCCTGCTCCAGCACAACACACACACACACACACACACACACACACACACACACACACACACACACACACTGACGTAAACCCACACAACCCAGTGATGAGGACACAATGCCATACACACAGCAAACACACTGGGCTACTCAGTAAAGAAGAAAAAAAAAAACATGAGCAGAGCTCTTACTAATGATGCCAAGTGGTGAGTTAGTGGGCTGGAACAATGGTGCGGGTTTAGGGCCAGTTCACACTTTCAATCAGTGTGTGTATAATGTGTGTATAATGTGTGTGTGTGTGTGTGTGTATGTGTGTGTGTGTGTGTGTGTTGCCTCGCGGTGACAATGCTATGTTTCATTATCACGTTTCAAGGGCCAAAGTCGCACCACCTGACAGCCTGTTACCCCTGCAGTATGTGTGTGTGCGCATGTGTGTGTGTGTGTGTGGGTTGGGGGGATCGTTGTGTGACAGCTTACTATAGCCCACTGAGACAGGTTGCAGAGGGCGCCCTGACACAGAGGCCAGCCTTCATCTGAGGTGTGAATGTGCCGGACAGATCTTAAAGGCACAGGAGCAGTGGGCTAAGGGCCCGTCCACATGGAGACGCTTTTTGGGTTAAACGCAGAGGTTTTGCTTCGTCTTGACCGAGCGTCCAAACGAATCCTGTAAACGCACTGCCCGAAACCGCACTTTTTTGAAACCTGGTCCCAGAGTGGAAAAATCTGAAACCGTAGCCCTTTTGAATTCGTTTGGACAGCGAAACCGCACATTCTACTTGCGTATCGATGATGTCATCGCCACA